>NW_027509192.1:13020000-13172500 GCF_051911475.1 Siphateles boraxobius | reverse complement strand
CCTTTCTCTACAAACATCCCTTGGGATACAACAAAAAAAGGCAAGTTAGTGAAGCTCACTACCCATGACAGCTTTCAACTGCTTCATGAACTTGTTTTGTAGCTCAGGGGTTATGTTGAGATGATAGGAAACGCGAATAAAAAAAAGCTACTTTCAAAAACAAAACTTTCATCTCCCTTGGACTCAAACAAAGGAATCGGACCTTTGACCGCAACTTGTTATTGCCGTACATCTGTACTCCAAAAACAGACGCTCCTGGAAGTGATGGTGTTGAACTTGTTCTCTCAGATCTTTGCGCCGTGGCCAGTCGCTAATGACTGGATGCGGGTCTCGAGGGATCGCCCGGTTCTGTCATACTGGAAAACATCCTGAGGACTGTGGGCCAGTGAAGCTCAAAGACCCAGCAAACACAGCCTGGAGTGGATCCACACAACACTGGCCGTGTCTAAGAGACCTGATCTCACCCCAGGATCTAATTACTTACTCCCATCATCTCCCGCTTCCTCCAGCAGGAACCCCATGAGTCTCTTCAGCCCAGACCCACACATAACACACTGACACAGGGGAAGAGCTCAACCTCTCTCCCTGACAACTGCTAGAATCCATTTAAAAGCGTCATATAGAGTAGACAACAGGCTGATGTTTTTTCCTGATTATGTTAAACAAAATCTGTGTTGTAAAATAAATTAGTTAATAAAACTACTTTAGGCTATGTATATGACAAACACATTCTCAAAAATGGTTGTTTGCTACGTGTGTGTGTGTGTGTGTGTGTGTGTGTGTGTGTGTGTGTGTGTGTGTGTGTGTGTGTGTGTGTGTGTGTGTGTGTATATATATATATATATATGTATATATATATATATATACCAAAGTAGGTGTTGTGAAAATTTGAAAAGTGTCGTGGTTCAGATATAGACGAAAATTGACAAATAAACGAATATTGAAACGAAAAAAAAGGCCTGCTAAATGCAAATAATATATGCAACTAACACAATAGTATTTTTAATTGGAAAATAATATACAATATATGTAAATAAAATAGAAGAGAATTATTTGGAGAGGATAAAATCGTGTCATTTGAAAAACATTTAGATACCAATCAAACTCCAAGCTTTATGATTTAAAAAAAAGTTTTTTTATCAATTTTTTTTAGTAATATTAATAAAAATCAATTACAATAATAAATATGTTAGCAATTTGTGTTTTTAATATTCATATTAATAAATTAATCATTAATTGCTAAACATATTTATTGATAATTGATCAAATAAATTAAGAAAAAAATATATATTTATATACATATGTTTTCTTGCATTAATACATATAAATAATTGTATATAAAAAATACATATACATACATACATATGTATATATATATATTTATTTTGTATTTTTTATTTTAGTTTTTTTATATATTAATCTTAGTCCATGGTAATTTCAACATTTACTAATACATTTTTAAGATCCAAAGTTGTATTTGTTAACAGTTAATGCACTATGAACTAACATGAACAAACGATTAATACATTTTTTACTGATGTTAACAAAGATTAATAAATGTTTTATAAATAAATTATAACATAAGATTCAGTAATATATCATGTTATATTGCGCATCCCTACTTTAAACTTTTTTTTGATATTTTTAGTAGTGATATACACACACAACAAATTTCTTATGTCCTCAAAAACACTGGCATATGAATATGCATGTTATTTTATCAGATAAATTATCTCTCGTGGTCCTCAGAGGCTACAGCACAGTAAATAATTCAGATCCTCCCACATAACGTAAATCGTCTCTGCCCAGCCACTTTTACTATATTTGTTTAATGTATTATCTAATAAAACTGAACTACAGATTTCCTAATGTTTTCACATTGCGATTTTTTTTAGACAAGATGAACTGCCTGACGTGACAGACAGAACTGTCTGATGAACCACTGAGGGCAAGTGCCTCTTCATCTTGATTAATCCATCACAAAGCATGAGTGAATTCGTCGTGTGTGTGTGTGTGTGTGTGTGTGTGTGTGTGTGTGTGTGTGTGTGTTTGTGTGTGTGTGTGTGTGTGTGTGTGTGTGTGTGTGTGTTGTGTGTGTGTGTGTGTGTGTGTGTGTGTGTGTGTGTGTGTGTGTGTGTGTGTGTGTGTGTGTGTGTGTGTGTGTGTGTGTGTGTGTGTGTGTGTGTGTGTGTGTGTGTGTGTGAGAAAGAGAGAGTCTTGTATAGATACATGACAGATGGACAGTTGAGGGAAGTTTAAACTGTCCCTGCTCAGCATCTTCCTCCCATAATGTCATTGTCCACCAGCCATCTCTTGTTCTTTAATGGTTCTGTGAAAGCAAAAAAAAAAAACACAATTTAAAGTCACCATAAAATCAAAATCGATACTTTTTGCAAATGGAATATTTCAGTTTTTATTATAAATGATTTAACCGTGCACATTATTATTATTATTTTTTAAGAATAATAATAAAAAAAAAAGCTGACTTGTTTCCTTGCTGCCCCTTCAGGCAATGATTTTGAGCGCCCAAAATGTAGGATTTCGCACAGACCTCTAAGGCAGATTTCCAACAAAAACATAAACATAACTACAAAAGAGAGCTTTGGTGATGACTAAACGAATATTTAATTCCTATAATAGTAATTTCTCGCTAGTCTACGACAACTACAGCTTTTCACTATAGGTGTATACTATTCTTTTTCATAAAATTTCAAATCAATGGAAGAAACTACACTGAATTATTGCAGGCTCCTGCAGGCCTGTCATGTGGGACAAGCAGGATCAGTGGGGCCCCACTAAGGTCCTCTTTGGTATATCCTACCCATTTGGGCGGGATGAAGGAAGCCCACCTTAAAAATACTGCACAATGTAAGCAAGAGCCCTGTTAGCCTGAAGGTATGAGAGCTTAGAGGACCAGCATCCCATCACTCTCTCCCCCCACCGCCTGCCTGTAATTACCCCAGGCCCATGAATAATGGCAGGTCCGCTCGCCTGGCGAGTCTTTGATAGAGATGAGATTAGTTTAATCAAGTCCACAGGCCGGACGAGGCCTCTGAATCTCATCCCCTACCCCTCGAAACACCCGTCCTCAACACGCCCGGCCCATCTGCCATCCGATCGTGTATCTGGTACAAGCATGTGGTCTTTATGATTTGTACGCTCAAAAAAAGAAGCCGTTTAACAAACTTAATTCAATTAAGGAAAAATTTTTCACGAAATGTAATGATATTTTTCCAACAAAATCGAATTAGTTTGAAATGATTTGTTGTAATGTTGTAGTATGAACTTAAAATCATTTAGTCAAGACTACTAAAAAAATTAGTGTAATTTCCTAAATTTTTGCTATTCCTAATAGAGACAATTTTGGCATGTTAATTACGTTTAAATTTTGTCATGCCTTGATAAAATTCCCAACATGATATTTAGTTTTTTGTCTTCTTAAAGGAGTAGTTCACTTTTTAAAAAACTTTTGCTGATAATTTACTCACCCCCATGTCATCCAAGATGCCCATGTCTTTCTTTCTTCAGTCGAAAAGACATTAAGGTTTTTGATGAAAAAATTCCAGGATTTGTCTCCATATAATGGACTTCACTGGGTGCCAAACGGTCCAAATGACAGTTTCAGTGCAGCTTAAAACGACACCAGACGATGCATAAGGGTATTATCTTGCGAAACGATCGGTCATTTCAAAAATAAATAAAAAAGTTTAAGTTTTATAAGCACAAATGCTCGCCTTGCTCTGTTCTGTGATGCACGTTTGTGACTCTCCTGTTCAAACTCGTTCATCAAAATGAACAAATCTTTTTTCGAGTCATTTCGTTCATTTTGTTCGTTGTTTTTGTCCTGTTTATGCTGCTGTAACGTCTTCCCCTTGGGGATAAATATAGTTTTAACTTATCTCATTTAAAATTGCCATTATTATCATTTTATCTAACTTTTCTCTACAGTTAGTTTCAATGAAAGTGAAATACTTGTGTTTAATTAAATTAAACCCACTTTTTACATTACTGTTACAAAAGAGATTACTTGGATCTCAGTGTGAGGTTTAATGCATATATAGAAAATTCAAAAACATTACAGAAAGTCCTTTAAGATTCTAACATAACTGAACATTAAACACTAACATTAACAACAGCTTTCTGAAAAACATAAAATAACACTTTAATCCCAAAATTAACCCTCCTAATGCAGTCCCTTGCAAAGCATGCTGGGAACAGATCCACTGCCCAGCTAGTTGTCAATAGAAATTATTTATGTAGTTTTCACACAAATTAGTTTAAGTAAACTTCAGTTTTAAATATATTAGGTTGATTGAACACAATTAAATTAAGATGTAACACAATGTAGCCTGATAGTTTGATCCTTCCATCATCATAACACGTCGCCAGAAAAAGCTCACAGTTTAAGCCTTACTGATGGCCTTAACCTTTAAAACGGCTGTGGCTTTTTGCAGACCAGGCTAACAGGTTAGCGAGATGTGATATTTAGCATGGCGAATCAGATAATGGCAGAGACAAAAACCCACGCGCACTCACACACCCAGCGACTTACAAATACAAAAGGAGTATAAATTTCCATATGCTGAAATTTGACTGAAATTAGCATCACATTGGACGGATCAAAGGAGCGTGTTGCCTCTCTATTGCACTACGGTGGCGCAGACAGCGGTAACACTCCCTTAGGGTCTGCCAGTTAAACTAGGGGATTAGTGAGGGTGTATTAAAGATTAAAGAGGTGGGTTTTACTTTATTATCCCAAACCAACAACTGTCAGTGTCAGGCATATTCGCATCCCTCATTCAGCACAACAGATTGTCAATAATTCGGCAGAAAAAAAGTATTTTACCGGGGGGATTAATACTGCGTGTGTGAGTTTTAGGTTTTAAATTGCATAATTGTTATTGTTTGCATCTCTTTCTGCGTTCCTATTCCTCAGAGACGTCCCAATAAATGGTGAATTAAAAGGAGTGTTTATGGTTATTTGAATTGTAAGATATTACAATTAAATTTATCAAGAACAAGTCTTTGTTTTAGGCTGACATACAAATCAGAATTAGCTTGGAGTTCTAAAAGAAATGTTCCTCGGTTAAACTTTAGTTCTAGCATTTGTGACATGCTTACACAAATTTGTGTTGAAATTTCCAAGGAAATGTTGCATTTACAGTAGGGGTAAACAATATATATATTTATGGTGATTGGGACACTTTTTCTAAGTCATCTCAAGTGTCCCAATCAACCTGAATTCACCCAATAGGCTGTTGAATGCTTTAATCTGATTGGTTGACAAACTTTCTAGGTGTGCTATTGTTTTCAGGGAAACACACGGTTAAAGTAGTTCCAGGTTTTGACCGCATTACAGTTCAATATCACTTCGCCAAATGATTTCAGTTATTTCAAAGGCCCTTACAACAGCAAAATAACCAAAACCCACAATGACATTGACCAAGCGAATAAACATAGTAAACAATAGGATAAAAACGAGAAATTATTTCCATGTTTTTTGCAACAGAACACTCAAACACACACACATTTGCCACTCAAACACACACACAAACACACACAGTACGGACACACACAGACAGTCCGCTGCACCTACCACACACATCACGCGCTGTGCGTAGGGCACCAAGTGCTGAGGGGGCACCAAAAATCATAGTCAAAATAATTATAATGGCGATATTATTTCAGTATAGAAATATTATTAGGCACTTTTTAGGGATGTATATAACAAAACAGGCGGAACACGAGTATTTAATTGCTTTAATAATAATAAATAAAAAGTTAAACTGGCAAAAATAAACAGTAACACTTCATAATAACTGCAAGCTATTAATCATTAGATAAGCATTAGTAAACAGTTAATTCATCATTTATAAAGCATTAATAGACATTAATAAGCAGTTTATAAATACAGCTATAAATGCGTTATTCTTGATTTAAAAGCATATCTATAATGTGTTTAATAATTGTATTTTCATACTTGATTAATGATCAATTTATCATTTCTAAATGAAGTATTGCGTTATTTATAAACCAGTTATTTAAGAGTTGTCAGTGGTTCATAAGATTACTTAGAAAGTGTAAGTAAATGATCAATAAACTATTTATTCAGACATATAGTAATAGTTACTTAGTGTGTTAATAAATGCTTTATTAACATGTATTTATACTGTAATTCAGGGTTAATTTGGGTAGTTATAAAGCATTTAGTAGTGGTCAGTTAACCATTTTTGTGAGCTCATCTAAAGTGAGGACTAGATATGCCTTATAAAACATTTATAAAGGAGATTTAAAGGCTGTTAAATATGTATATGTTCTGTACTACTGTGTTGTGTTTGTTTCATTTTTCTGTTTAGAAGATAACTGAGTCTTTAAATCTCCTTTATAAATGCTTTAAGGCATGAATAGTCCTCACTTTAGATGAGCTCACAAAAATAGTTAACTGACCACTACTAAATGCTTTATAACTACCTGAATTTACTCCATTTACTTATACTTTCTAAGTGATCTTATGAACCACTGACAACTCTTAAATAACTGGTTTGTAAATAATGCTATACTTCATTTAGAAATGATTAATTAATCATTAACAAAGTATGAAAATACAATTATTAAACACATTATAGATATGCTTTTAAATCAAGAAAAAAGCATTTATAGCTGTATTTATAAACTGCTTATTAATGTCCATTAATGATTTATAAATGATGAATTAACTGTTTAGTCATGCTTAACTAATGATTAATAGCGTGCAGTTATTATAAAGTGTTACCAAATAAGGGTTTATTTTTAATAAACTTGCGAGGAGCATAAAGGAATTATGGAAAATGGCTAGCAGCGGCACTGCACACAGAAACATGTTGTCAGCGCTGCTCTGACGGTTTTATCAGTAAATTAGTTTAGCAACTTAAAAGCTACATGAAGCTGTTCTTGAAGCCGATAAACTTACAGTTTCGCTATTAGTAAAGACGCTACTGCCGAACAATGTTGAAAGACACAGACTCAGGTAATTCACGCTTGATCTCTCTCTCTCTCTCTCTCTCTCTCTCTCTCTCTCTCTCTCTCTCTCTCTCTCTCTCTCTCTCTCTCTCTCTCTCTCTCTCTCTCTCTCGCTGCATTAATGAGTGCATTATTCTGCTAATAGTAGCTGAAGCCTCCATTACTAGCTCTATGACATTTTGGAATTAGCAATGGAGGCTTGGGATCAGATGCGTAAGAAATTAGTCCAACACACAAGAGCATTTTAAGGACAAAAACCTGACAAATGTCTTGAAATACAACATCTGAATAATGTCTTGAGGTGTGGTAACCGTAGTATAAGCTGAATAATTGACTTGAATTATTAGAAAACAATGCACACCCGAGGTGTAACGGCCACGACGCGTGTGCATTATTTTCTAATAATTCAACGGTCCGTTAATACGGCTATTAATATAGGCCTATATTATTGCAAAGATATATATTTGTTCTACCATTAATGTAAATAAACATTTTATATAAAATACAAAAATATAATGCATGAATTAATGCGAAATTATATATATGCAGTTTAAAAAACATTTTTTATATAGGCTATATTTACATTTTGCAAGTTAATTTCCTGTAGTTTACAGTAACGGTCTTACAATAGAAGACTATTGGACTAAACATTGCAAACGTTTAAATACACTGTTTCATCACTTTTCTAACTCGCTTACTAACATAGAATGAATATGTGCTTTAACAAAAAGGTTTTTAAACTGTCTGAAACCTTTGCCCCATAGACTTCCATTGTAAATATATTACTGTAAATTCCATTTGCATTATTTTTTCTGTGATCATTTCTGTTAATTCCTTTAAACTGACTCCAAACACACCGGAAGCAAATCCACTGAATGCTATATTTCACTTTTGAGGGAATTAGTGCGTTGTACAGGTAATTAACCAAAGAACAACCATCCATTATTATGACCTTGCTATACTGATGGCTTTATACACATTGTAAAGTCAACTTCAATGCGTCCCAAATGTGTAACTAGAGTAGTATGTTTAAAATCATTTAAGCACCTCTCATTAGAAAGATCAACATTAGATTACTCACACTAATGTGTTTACCCCCTGAGGCGCTGCGCTTTTTCTTTACAGACAACAAATCATTTTTTGTCAAAACTGAATAACACAGCATGAGATGGGCAAACGGGCTGTACACTGTGTGAGTGGGCGTGTGTGTGTGTGTGTGTGTGTGTGTGTGTGTGTGTGTGTGTGTGTGTGTGTGTGTGTGTGTGTGTGTGTGTGTGTGTGTGTGTGTTATGACTGCAGACTAGAGGAACTTTGCAAACAAAGCCCAGAGTGAATCGCTTCCGCTTTGACTTTCACACAGCCTCTGTCAACAGCGGAGCCTCCGAGCTGAGAGATATCACACCATTACTGCACTATTTGGGAGCCATTCATCAAATCAGACACAAGATTAATTAAGCCTACGGACTGAATTACCCCCGGTCTCTTCTCATGAAGGTGTACCTCGTGCCCCGGCTGGGGTTGAAGGGATGATGGGGGTCTCTGAAGGAGGGGGTGGGGTGCATCTTACATATGTAGACATGAGGGTGTAAAATAACAACGTTAAAGGGACAGTTCACTCAAAAATGAAAATTCTGTCATCATTTACTAACCCTCCAGTTGTTCCAAACCTGACCAAAAGAAGATATTTGTAAGAATATGGGTAACCAAACCGTTGATGAGCTCCATTGACTTCCATAGTATGGGGAAAAAAATGTTATCACAATGTTTGGTTACCAACATTCTTCAAAGTATCTTCTTTTGTGTTCAGCAGAAAGAAATTCAAACAGGTTTGGAAAAACTTGAGGGTGGTTAAATGATGATAGAATTTACATTTTTGGGTGAACTAACCCTGTAAGAGCCCAGTATGGAACAAGTCATTTTTTTCATACAAATGTCTGACTGATTTGCACTAATCACAATGTCTGGGTGAGGTTTGTCAGGAACATATCAATACCCAATATGTTTAGTAATTTAATAAATATTTGCATCAAAGCAGGTTTAAACTTGTGCAAAATGTTGCAAATTTGGGTTTCTTTTGTGTGTGTGTGTGTGTGTGTGTGTGTGTGTGTGTGTGTGTGTGTGTGTGTGTGTGTGTGAGAGAGAGAGAGAGAGAGTGTGTGTAATGATGAATATGAATAATGATATATCATATGAAATTACATTGTAAAAACAGGATTATATATATATATATATATATATATATATATATATTAGTGTTGTGAAATTGATTAATCGCGATAAATCACATCTAACATAAAATGTTTTGTTTACATAATATATATGTGTGTGTATATTTATACTTATATACTGTATGCACACACAGACATATATATATATATATATATATATGTATGTATATATATATATATCACACACACACACACACACACACACACACACACACACACACACACACACACACACACACACACACACACACACACACACACACACACACACACACACACACACACACGCACATTATGTAAACAAAAACTTTTATGTTAAATTGACAGCAACTATATATGTACAAATATATAGTTGAGATTTTGTTTATTTAATAGGTGACAACTGAATAACAGAACTGACAGAAAGCTTTTTGTCACCCATGCTGCTTAGCTAATAATTATTTGCTAAATTGATGTATAATAAATATGTCACTTCAATAAGTGAAGGCTTATGTAAGCTCATAATCAAGATAAACACAGGACTAAAAATCTCTTGTACAGTTTGTGCCGTACTCATATATATGTGTGTGTGTTTTCTGAAGGGACGGGGGCAATTCTGAATTGATGGATCTGCATCTTAAATAATTTTTCATCACAGTCAGTTTTCTTGGCCTCTGAATACGGCACACGGTCGATATACATCACCGCTTTAAACAGCCATCATATCTGCGAAGATGGATGCCGGCAATCTGAACTGTGAGGTGGGGCTAATGGTTTTACTTCGGCGGGCCATTTTTCCCTCTTTCCCTTTTACGCAAACATATACATATTACACACGGCAGACGCTCTCGTGCAAATGTCCACATCCGCCCACTCGCGCCGACACGCACACACATTTTAATGAGTTCATTAGCCCATTGTATCCTCTCCCTCATCTGAGCGGGTCATATCTTGATGAATGGTGTGTGTGGCGCCTTGCTCCGGGGTAGGATTTTATCGCTCAAGTGGCATGAGGAGAGATAGAGGGACCGAATCTGGATGGAGCTAAGAAAAATACCTGCGAACGGAGGAGGGATGAGAAAAGAGGGGCAAGGTGTTTGGACCACCAGAGAGTTTTGTCCCCCATGAGCGAGGCATCGGCGGAGACATTAAGAATCTAATGTGCTATTATTCTCCATTGCGCCCCTAAGCTTTAAACATCTGTCCTGTGGGTGGCTGCGGTAATAGGCATGGGCTTTAGGACCTGTTTCCGAGACTAGACACCGGCACCCACGAGGGCCCTTGACACGCCGGCGACTTAATCTGCAACTCCTTCCACAAAATTGACATTGTCTAGAGAGTAAAGCAATCACCCCAACTGGTATTACAGAGCATTTATGTTTGAGCTAGGCTTCCAAACAGCAAATCTTGACCTTTTCGAGGCACCCTGTCGCCAAACTCCATTTTCCTGAGTCTTTCCAAAGTTCCTTGAAGAATTATGTTTGTCATTGGACTTGGCTCTCCTCGAGGTGGGCTGTGGGTTTAGATTCACGCCGAGCAATCTGTTTCATCTAATACCGCCGCGGATTTGGGACTTGGAAGAAGGAAACAGAGGATGAGAAGTTGAAAAAGGGCAGAGAGAGGGGATATATTTCTTCACTTGAATGATGGACGGAGATTTTTGGACAGGTCTGGTTTACCGCAGAGTAATTTAGGTGTTTGGTGCCTGAGATCTCTGGTTCGTCTATTATGACATGTGGCTACTGTCATACAAACAGACCGAAGGGACAAAGATGGACATCAAACAAAAAAAGGATTGCATGTTCAGTCATAATAAAAATACATTTCCCATGTTGATGCCCCACATGAGCAAATATTTAGCTGTCGCTCCAAAACTGAATGCTTCCCTCATGGAAAACTAAATATTTCGTATTCTAATTTCGGTTTAATTTTCTTTCTTTTATTCCTTAATTAAAATACAGCTGCCCTAAAAAACAAGCCTAATTTAAATGAAATTTTTTTTGAAGTAGTTTGGCGTAATCTTTTGTTGTTATATCTCAGAAAGAAACTATTAAATTGGAACAGAATCGCTTAAAAAAAAGCCGTGCTGCATTGAACATGCAGAAATAACCTCATGACTGTGTTTGAAGGTAATTATTTTTCTTAAAATATCCGATAATATCTTATTTCATACGTTTTTATGACAAAGGTTAGCTTAGGCTGTGAAATGTGTTTATGGATTAATAATGAATGACATTAAAAAAAAAAAAAAAAAAAAAAACTTTCTACATTGAAAAATATATTTGAAACCTTGATTAAGGTGTAGCCTGACCTGGATTCATTTTAGGTGTAAGAAAATATTAGGTTATAATATAGGTTTTGAAAAAAAAAACACATTTTCAAGAAAAGTTTCAATTTAATCTCTCTAAAAATGTCATGCGGTGCAACTATCAAGTAAAAAGTAATAACAAATTTTACTTAGATGCTGAATACGTGAGTGTGCACATCTCAATCGTTATTTTTGCAAATGTTTCCAATGTTTTCCCACATTTGTTAAGTCGCATCATATGAAATTTTACAACTTGACTTAACCAATAAGATAATTTATGAACTTATTGACCTTGATAAACATACACAGGGGTCTGCAGGGGTTTTCATGGTTGCACCACATGACTTTGATTTGGTGAACAGAAGTTTAAGAGATAATAAGCAAATTTATTATTTTATCCTGCCATTTTTTAACTATGTGCCCTTTAAATTAAAATCAGAAATTAAAACATACACATCACAGAAGAGGTGCATTCAAGTCATTGTATGTATGAACTGCATTAGATTTGAATAGATTAGATAAAAAGTGTAATGTCATTGACCCACACAAGTTTTCCCAACTGACCTGCGATAGTTTATCATCAACAGCCCTGTGTCGTAATAAGATCCTGTCTGGCTTCATCGTTGAGCTTTTGTAGTGTCATTGTCACTTACGTCCCCCCTTGTTTGAATGCTTCATCATATGCCGTGAGAGCAGACAGAGTGACCACCGGGGATTTGAGGCGGGCCGAGCAGAGCAGACATTCATATTTATAAGTCAGGCAATCTGAGTGATAAAGGAGGAAGGACATTAATGCCGTCAAATGAAGCAATTTTCACCAAACAGTCTTAAAGGGATAAATGTGCTGCTTTCATTCTCACTTAACCTTTGATCTGCCGAATGTTGCTCAAACACTTACAGTAGCGGCTCAAAGTGGTCATTAAATTCCTCTGATTTGTTTCGCGTTATAGCCGACTGGCATCATTCTTGAGACTTATGGAAAACGCCATCAATGGCATTACGTGGATTAAGAACTGGCCGATGATTTCTGTTTTACGACCCTAATAATGCCAATGATAACATCATTTTGAGAGTAGCAGCCTTAATACTGCACTCCTGCTTGAATAGATGTAATATGTAGTGCTAGCTAAATTTGAAATATGTCTTATTCTAAACCAGCATGACTTTCTTTCTTTTGTTCCTGAATTAAAGTTAAAAAAAAATGTTAGGGTGATGCAGCTGCCCTGAATTCATAATGAAGAAAAATGGCTAATTAAAATAAAGAAGTTTTTCATAAGAAACCCTTAAGTACACTGTAAAATAAGTTACTGCCTTAAATTCTTATGTGAACTCAACTAGGATGTTTGTTATTTCAACTTAAATTTAATTAAACTGACTTAAAAAAACTAGTAGAATCTTGTAGAACATATAGTTGAAAACTTATTTTGACGAGTTAAAGCCATGTAAAAACATATATTGTCATAACTTATTGATCATATACTTTTTTTTACAGTGTAGTTTATTATAATCTTTTGTTATTATTTCTCTGGAAAAATAAATTTTTAACAAAATCACTTAACTTAAAAATCTGCCATTTGGTGCATCTAACATGCAGAAAGAACCTCATGACTGTGTGTGAAGGTCAAGAAGTTTCTTAATTTATCAGATAATTTCTTATTTCATATCTTTTTATGACAAAGCAAGGTTAGGTCGGGGTGTGAATTGTGGTGCGACTCCTAATTTTTATGTAATAATAATTAAGTATATAATAATATAATAATAAAAAATAATTTTACCTTGCAAATATATTTAAGGTGCAAGAAAAATGTTATTACTTCTACACCACATGGCATTTGTAGGTTATGAATGAACAAATTCCTAAGAACTTGGCACAAGTGCTTCAAAAGATTTTGAAGCCACTGTCATTGTATGGAAATGAGCAGCCTGGACATTCTGCTAAACTTCCTTTGTTTTCCACATAAGAAAGCAAGTCATAATGTTTTAGATCAACATGAGGGTGAGTAAATGATGACAGAAAGGCCAATTTCTCTCTCAATAATGAGCACCTTTTTTTTTAAACAGAAATGGAATACAATTTTCTGTAGCTGGTTAATTGCCCCAAAACTGGCGGCTGAGAATGAAAAATTCATGAAAACGGTGTCGCTATCAACAAAGAGAGGCAGAACGAGAAATCTATAACTCTGGTCTCTCACCATTAATTGAATTAAATTCAGTCTGAGGACAGATAAAATTGGCTTAAAGGCACCATATTCCCTCCAGGCCCTAATTAAATATACAGTCTTTAAAGCACAAAAATAATCATTTGATTCATTGAATATTAATGAGATGACGGAAGGCGTGCACTTCCAGAGTGCAATAGCACTCGCATCACATTTGCTTTTCCGACGATTTCTCTTTTCTAACAACGTACACCACAAACAACTCGTCGTGTGTATAATCCAAATAAGTGTTGTTTCCTGTGCAGAGAGCATCTGTTAACGAAGGAAAAACAGTAGCAACCCTCTGCTCCTCTTTTGTTTTTCGCAAAAAAACAACATCCTCTTCCCGTTCAGACGCAGAGAGAGAAAAAAAGAGTCTATCTAAACAGTTAACAGATGGCTAAAGCTTGTGTCTTTGAGCAGTGTTTCCCAGCAATTAAAAGTTTCTGCCTGTTATTCCGCTCCCCGAGTGCAGATTGCAAACAACACAAGAGGTCAAATATCTGGAAGGGAAACGAGGGATAGGAGCGAATGCGGGGCGGTCTCATCTGGCGCTGTGCGGGACGTGCATTCACCTGAACGTCCGTAATCACCCGGCACCTATGTGAATAATTAGTACAATAATTACCAGCTTTAAAAGGAGGCTGTGGGATGCCCTCTTGCCTGACGCCATCAAGGATAACAGGTGTTGCTGGTGCCTGGAAGGGACAGGGATTAAAGATTATTTCACTATCTGGTCTCTCTCCTTCAGGCTATAGCGATCTCCCCCACTCTCTCTGACAAGTATGGAGACGGGGCCGAGCGGGGGCTCGTTTTCCTCCAGCGTGGCGGTTTTGGGAATGGCGTGTTTGACAGAGAGTGAATATTGTTTAATCTGGGAGAGTGACATGTCCTTGAGATTCCTGGGCGCTTGGTGTCCACATAACCTAGAGCGAGGTGGAGATTGTCTTTATTGGTGGCTGGGCCTGTTACTAATGAGCAGGAGTTTTCACTGTACAGCATAGGAGAAACATAAAGCAGCATTATTAAACTACTGTACTTTACAAAGAAAAAGTGAGAGGTGCTTGCTTATACCATTGCTATGTGGTTGCTAAGGTGTTTTAGATGGATTGTAAAGTCATGCCGGGTTTTGGGTGGTTGCCAGGGTGTTGCTGTGTTGTTTCTAGGGTTACCAGGGTGTATGCAGTTGATAAGTTGTTCTGAGTGTTTTAACATGTTGTCATGCGGATGTTCCAGATGGTTGGTAAAGTAATGATGGGTGGTTTTTATGATGTTTTGGGTGGTTGCCAGGGCGTTTCTATGCTATTTTGAGGGTGTTGTGAGTTGTTAGACAAGGGTGTATGCAGTTGATAAGTTGTTCTGAGTGTTTTTAACATGTTGCTCTGCGGTTGTTAGGATTTTTCCAGATGGTTGGTAAAGTCATGCCGGGTTTTGGGTGGTTGCCAGGGTGTTGCTATGTTGTTTCTAGGGTGTTGTGAGTAGCTACCAGGGTTTATGCAGTTGATAAGTTGTTCTGAGTGTTTTAACATGTTGCTATGCGGATGTTCCAGATGGTTGGTAAAGTAATGATGGGTGGTTTTTATGATGTTTTAGGTGGTTTCAAGGGCGTTTCTATGCTGTTTCTAGGGTGATGTGAGTTGTTATCAGGGTGTATGCAGTTGATAAGGTGTTCTGAGTATTCTAACATGTTGCTATGTCGTTGTTAGGATGCTTTAGATGGTTGATAATATCATGTTGGCTGGTTTCTATGGTTTTGGGAGTGTTGCTATGCGGTTGATGTTCTAGATGGTTGATACAGTTATACTTTATACGTTTCCCGAAAGCATCGTAAGCCAACTATGGTCGCAAGTTCCGTCGTTATCAGCATAGTTGAACGAGCCGGTATTTCCCGAAACCATCGTTCCAACGAACATTCGCAAACAGCATCGCAAAGTTGTGTGGTTGAAACGACAGCTCTCGAGCCGTGGTTATAAGCATAGTTTCTAGATTGCATGACATTTGCACTTAATAAATCCGTATCTTGAGCAAAATAAGCAAGCAGACATTCAGTACAACCTGCGTATTTTATTTATATTTTTGAACATGTGCGAACATGCTCTTTTATGTAAGAATTAGCCAATGATTGAATCTGGAAATAAAGCGAAATAACTGAGAAAAATGAGAAATAGTCCTCAGATGCCATGTCTGTAATTTATATCAAAACATCTAGCATTAATTTGATCTCAAACAGTTTCCTTTAAAGAAGATATTTCTCCACCACGTGCGTGACGTCATAAACCAACATGGTTGAACGACTACTTTGCGACAATACGGTTTCGGGAAACAGTCGGGACTAGCTAGTCGATTTCTCCAACAATGCATCGTACTATGAAGCATCGAGTTTCGACGTAGTACGGGAAACGCACCCCTGGTTGGTTACTATGTTTTTTTTGGGTGGTTGACAGGGTGTTAATATGTGGTTATTAGGGTGTTGTGAGTCATTGCCAAGGTGTTGCTATCTGGTTGCTAGAGTGCGAAACCACATTTATTTTAGGTACTAATATGTACCTTT
The DNA here is from genome assembly GCF_051911475.1 of Siphateles boraxobius. NCBI lineage: Eukaryota > Metazoa > Chordata > Actinopteri > Cypriniformes > Leuciscidae > Siphateles > Siphateles boraxobius. The sequence continues at coordinate 13,156,237 of NW_027509192.1, read as the reverse complement.
AAGGTACCATATGTACCCTTTAGGCACAAAAGATTTACCTTTAGAAAAGGTATCGCCCCAGCAGCTTTTGTACCTTTTTTTCTGATAGTGTACCTTAAGTGTTTTTTAAGCCATCAGTAAGGGCACAAAGTGAGACACAAAGTTGACCAAAAAAGTTTTTTTACAAATCTCTAGCAAATTAGAATAGAAGTTGACACCTCCACCACCACACTTACTCACTTAGCCACATGCAATAATTGTGCCGGTCTCAAAATGTGCTTTGACGCTATCCTCTCAACAACTTAAGCAATGAAGCCAGGCAGCCCCAGGATGTTTGTTCTTGTAGGAATTACTTAAAGACTTGTCAAGATGCCACCATCACTCCTTGTGTTCTCCAGCTTATTTTCTGTTTGTTCTTCTCACTTGTGTGTTTTTTGAAATTACTATAACAGATGCACAGATTTGCACAACAGCAGCCTAGCATGTTTAGTTACAGATAAAAAGTAGAGAGCTGTTTTGTTGTTAATGAACCCGATTTGGTGACAATACCAATAGATTTAAAAAAAGTCTACAATATATGCTGATCAATTAATTGCAATTAATCTCATATCAATATTTGCTAAATACACTCAAAACCCTTCATATGGAATATAAATGTGCACATTTTTATAGCATTTTTTTTTTTTACAACCAATGAAAATTATGAATTTTTAATCAAATTAATTACATGAAACACTGCTAAATCAAATTGCTTGCCGTTACTACACGTCATATAATCCAGGGCATTTCAATCTTTTAGAAGCCACGGATCCCAAAATATGATCATTCTCGTGAGGGACCCCATCATAATTTTTCAAAGGCAGATATCTTTTATAAACAACCAATATACTAAAAATGTATATTATAAATATAAAATTTGTCACATTCATATATATACTTTTTATATATATATATATATATATATATATTATTTATTTATTTGATTTTAATCATATTTTTATTTAATCAAACTTTTTATTTATTTATGTTAAACTAATAACTATTTTTAATTACATTTTTATTCATTTATTTAGTTATTTTAATCTCTTTCATATATTTGCTTATTTTAATCTTATTTATTATTATTTTATTTATCTATTATCATTTTTACAGTTTTTCTCTAGACTTTTCCTCTGACCTCGTGGTCCCCAGACTGAAAACCCAGGCCTGATATTATCAATACTGAAAAAAGTTCCCAAACTATATGGAATTTATTTTTGCAAATTTTTTTTTGTTGCATTTATTTATAATTAATGACACAAAATATGTGTTGAACTGACGTCCCTATAGTTTTTAGGAACTATTACAAATTGCCAATAATCAAGCTAACATGGAAATAATTTTCATGCAAGTTTTCATCCAAATTTGGAAAAATGACTTATTAGGTCTTGACTGTGGCTCAAGGAGGCCAAGACATTCTTTGTCATTATTATTTGATTCCATTCATCATCCGGGCTCACAACAAAGATCCCTGCTATGTACAATTTAAATAAAGCTTTGTGTGACACTCGTGCTGACAAGCTGATGTATCCATTCAAGAAGCAGGAGAATATGTGCATGTCTATGCAAAATAAAGATGAATGCAGCGGGAAACAGACAGCGGGTGATTAAGGTGCGCGAGATCGCGGCCGATCTGTCATGCTATCCCGTTGTCTTATGATACCTTATCATTAGTTTCCCTGACAATGATTTAGCAGTCATTGTCAGGGAAGTATTCCCCCTCATTGCCTTGCACTGTGTTTAAACGTAACCTTCTTTCAGCAATGGCTGCCATTCGTCACTTTTGACCTGTCAAGCACGGTAAAATTGGACACTTCCAACCGTGGCCTTTTGTCCTGACGCAGGCAGGCAGGTATGCAGAATCAGGATGGAGGACGGAACCGTATGCATCCATAACGTTTAACCGCCTCTGAATGATTACTAGCCCTAATTTCTTTGGGGACGATGGGACTCTGGTCCCGCTGCCAAAGACCGTTTTTTTTCTACTTATTTTGGTTTGTGTCTCTCTTTCTGCTTTATTTCGGGTCATGGCCTCGTGACTGTTAAATAAGAACCAGGGGCAGGTCAGCATGCAGGCCAAGGAACAGAGGAGCCCACCGGTCCCTCTCTCTGGCGGCCAGCAGCTGATGCAGAAAGTCGCCATCCATCTCTGGCAGGATGCTAATGATGCAGTTTTTGGAGGCGAGGAACTTAGGCCTACTTTGCAGGTAATTCTCTGTTGATCCGCGCCTGCTGTTTAGAGCGTACGCCAGCGAAACGCGATAGGAAATGGGCCTCTGAAATCCCTTGAAGACATTGAAGGTGTGTTTGATGTCCTTGCAGTCTCGGTTCAGGCCTGTGGTTGTGTTCACTGAGCTACGCTCGGAGAAACCTTCTCCGGTGATATTGCGACAGAAGAGTCGATTCTGCCTTTTTATGTTCCTATCCAATGCACGTCCTGATTTTGCCGAGTTAGACGCGTTCCTGGGTCAATATTTTGTTGATTCTGTAAGCAGAACCTTATTTTACCAAATGCAAAATATTCCTGGATCAAAATCTTTGTTGATCCTGGAACAACATTCAAAACAACCAATCAGATTTACAGTTTACAGTTTATGTCAAGTTTAGGCTTACAACCAGGGTTAGGTGTTTCTACATCAGCATTATTAACCTATCATTTTCATTTGATTTTAGGGATAACTTATGGGTATCGACCTTATTCCTACGCATCATAATGGTATGATGCTTTAGGCGAATTATGGGTGTAACTTCCATTAAGCTGTAAACTATCTGTGAAAAGGCTCCCTCTATGAACGAAAAAAATGCACCCTTCAACCATCGAACATTAAAAGGAAATTTAAAAGTGTAAAAGCCTCAACAAGGTACTTTTTTAACAGACCATGAATAACCCCAAAAGCGCGATTCTTTCCACACCAATAACGGACGGGTTAAAAATCACTGTAGTGATATCTGTATTATGCAAGATATGTTGCCTTATGCAAAAATGTTCATTAACTTCAGCATTACGTGATACCATTTCAAAGTGATTGCTGTCATTTTGACAGATTATAAATTGTATTTACCTGTGCAAAACAAACCTGGAAAGAGACATGAGGATTTGAGGAGTAAACAGATTCTTCGTGCAGAGAGATTCTTCGTGCATTCCAGTGAATTAATAATGGAATATATCGCAAATTAAATTTGGGAGAACAGACCACAAATGTGCAGTATATGTTGTCCTTTTTCATACTTTTACAGCGGATTACAAAGGCAAAAAAGAAAAAAATAATGAGGAAAAGTAAACAGCGACAGAAAAGAGCTCTTGCCATAGATATTCTTGTTATAACTTGTCACGTTAAAATACCAAGTGTAACGTTATTCAAATTATGTCTGAAAATAAATCATGAAGGAAAATTGACAGCTCATCCAGGTAAACTGACGGATAAGCTTTATTTGTAGGGCAACCTTATGATTTGAAATTATTTGTTTCAGTCTTTTTGAATTGAAGTTCCCGAACCGGAAGTGCCACCCATAATTCAAAACGCAGTAAGCTCGTCAGGAATAAGGTGGATAGGGTTAAATTTAGGGCTAAGGATATGGGTTAGGTTGAGGATTAAATTTTTCGGACAAGAATGTTGTTCCAGGATCAACAAAATATGTTGACCCAGGAACACGTCTAACTCTGCAAAATCAGAATGTGCATCCTGGCACAACACCCCTGTCCGAAAATGTAATCCTAACCATATCCCTATACCCATAAACCTAACCCTACCCATAACTTATACCTAAAATCAGAGGGAAACGATGGGTGAATAACACTGATGTAGAAGCACCAAACACTGGTTGTAAGCTTAAACTTGACATGAACTGTAAACTTGTCTCTCAAATCTGATTGGTTGATTAGAATGTTGATCCAGGAACTTGTTTTACCTGGTGAAATCAGGTTTGAACAATCGCATGGCAGTTCACCACGATTTTGGCCAATTGTTGGCTAATTCGAATTATTTTGTACAATCCCATTCACATGTTTTTGTACGGTCTGCTGGCGCCCCACTGACAAGTTAGGTTTAGTTGTGGAGCTTTTTGTCTAAAAATGTTTTCTTTTGAATAAAGGTGCTGTTCACACAGAATACATTTTCCCATTCCACAGCACTACTTTTCCATTGTTTTTCTATATAAGCTCAAGCTAGATGGATTGTGTTTGACTGTTACATGTCTCGCGCATGGCACGGCTTTCTAAAAACGTGACAATGAACTTTTTTTAAAAACGAGTTTATAGGCCTATGCAATTTTTTTGTTACACTGACCTGTCTCATGTTTTTAAAAGCAAAACAGTCTTCTATGTGAATAGTCCCTAACATTGTACGAATTCATATAAAATTGCCACCTCGTAAAATAGTCGCTTTCTCATGGGATTGGGTGTCTTTTCTGTTTCTGAAACTTTTCTGAACCATTTCAGACTCAGTTGACACCCCTTGGTAATTCGTTGGAGCAGTTTGCCAAATACTGATTTCATCTGGCCACAGTCCATGTGCAAACAGTAATTTGGGCAGGTGGGAAACTGGCCCTCCAAAACGCAGAGAACTAATTCACGAGACTTCTGTTACATTTTCAGACTGAACATGTGTTGCCAGGAAGTGAAGCACATGTTGTTCACAGGAAAGATGTAAATAATTATCTGCTCACTACAGGTTTTCTTTCCCACTGGGTGTTCTTACAAATTTCGCCGGAATAAATAAAATTATACTAATGATCTACACCGTTGAATGAAGAACTTGGGCCAGCTTGTTTAATGCTATGTAAAATTACAATAACATCCACAGTATTTGCATTTGTAGATTGATCATTTGAGGCTAAACATTGAGGTTGTACAAATGGAAATTTTCTACAATCACCTCTAGAGAGTTCAGAATATGAAACAAGTGTTTCCCATGAGCAGAATTTTGTTATCCAATTTTTATTTATTTTTTGCCTAGGAAATACATACAAAGCATGATCATTCATTTTATCGCTGTAGAAAAAGAAAAGGCTGTAATGCAAAAAAAGAACCTGCAGACCCAAAAAAAATTATTTTAAAATATTTTTTTTGGCATAAGCGGCTACAGTGCACAATATTGTTGATTAATTTGTGCGTTTCACTCAGCAATGTTAAGTTGACTGAACAAACACGTATTAAGTAAAGCTGACAATACTCATTTTTAGTATAAACAAATAAGTTGGATGCAATTAAGTTCATGCAATTACATGAGTTTTTAAGTAATGTGAGCGAGGATGGTTTGAGTGCAACAACAACAAACAACAGTGAAAGTTCTTTTTTTTTTTGAGTGTGGTTGGTTTCCCAAAAAAGAAAACAATTTTAACTGATAAATAAATAGTGCATTTTAAAAAGAATGACTGGAACACAAATGAGAGTAAAAACAGTTTTACAAAATGCATTTCAAATTAATATTGAGTCTCATTTACCCATATAAAGTAATTGTAGCATCATACCATAGCATCTAGACAAATTAGCGTTTGGTAAATATTTCTGTGCACAAAATAATATAAATTACAGGATTATTTGGATTGTGACGATCAGTAAAAGCAGCAGAAATCTCCAGTGTTCACTATGAAATATGATTAATCAGTCTTAAATCTGACAACCACTGACATCACAGTCATTTATTCTGTAGCTGAGGGTTGGTTCTGCCTCGGGTGAAACCTTCAACTACAGCAAATGTCAGTTTTTATCTCGCTTGAGCAAAGTTGTCGCTGCAGAGATGTAATATGTTTGTCTTTCGATTCAATTAGCTTACAAAAGACCTTGAAGCGATGCAATCAATTATGGGATGATGTTCTTTTACCTTGCAGTAATGCTAACTTCAAGTCACGTAGGAATGATTGCATTTTTAGTGCACTCGAACACAACACAAAGTCATAACTGCCAGTTTTTTAAAGCGCATCTTTCTGAGAATAATGGTGGGAAATGGTTTTGATCATAATTCGTTGTCAGTAAAGTTCAGTGTATGCGGTTTATGAAGCGACACGCTTACGCAACAAAACAACATTTCCCATAGTTCTCTTTCGCAGACTAAAAATTATAAAATACATTGGAAAAAAAGTTAGACATCTGAGGCCCTATCATACACATGGCGCAACACAAGTGTTTTTTACTAGTTTCAGCCTGACACAGTTATCATTTTCATGTCCTGCACCACATTGTTTTAATAGCAAATGCATTTGCGCCCATTTGTGCGCTCATGGGCTGCTGGGGTGAAAATGAGGTGTGTTCAGGTGCATTGTTGGCCCGTTGCTATTTTGAGGCAACTGAAATAGACTGCGCTATTGACCAACCAAAACCTGGTCTAAAGTTCATGGCGCAGTATTTTTTTGGTTATTGAAAGGGCACATTAGTAATATGAGCCTATAGGTGGGTCCACAAGACGCGTACATTATGCTTATTACATACAGTGACACGCAGCAGCACACAAACTTGACAAATATTAAAAATAAAAAGAATTACAATGTAAAAGATTATTATTGTGTACATAAAGATATGGTGGAATCCGGCTTGTCCCATAGATGGTCTGCTTGCTCGCTTTAACCTCGAGCACGAGCAGATCCATGAGAGATGAGACTCTGATTGTTTTTTTGCACGTTATGCCCAAAAAACACCCATTACTGATTAAGAGAATAGGGACAACCCTTTTAGACCATGCACCTGGCGCGCCAACTATTTTTCCCGGTGTCAAACTAGCAAAGGTGGATTCGGTCCCTGCACTTGAACCGTGCAATTTAGACCATGGGCTTAGATCGTTAAAATAGGGCCCCTAATGTGCATCCTTTGCACCTCATTTCCTTGCACTAGTACTAAAAGTCTCCAAAATCCTGTCGTAATCACGATTTACTTTCAAATTACTCGTTCAAAAGACCTTTCCAGGAGAACTCGAAGAAGATATAATATAAGAAAGTAGCCGCATACTTATGCTAATTGCTAATTTGCTTATGCTAATTGCTAACATGGATAACGTAGCTTGCTAAGTTACATGCTAGCAGCCATACCAACATTTAGTATGTTTCTATAACTTCACAAAATGCTCAGATTTAAAAAATGACAGCAAACTTCCATAGACCTTATTCACAGCAGTGCCATCTTGGATTTTTTACGGGAATGAAAGCGAGGCTGTGAGAGATAGACATATAGTACATCTCTTCAGTGGGTTAAAGTGTTGTATAATGTGTTTTTGGATTGTTCTGCTGACAGAAGACTGCAAAAATATCTTTCCAAGACATTTCATTTGACAGACAACATGAGCTGTGGAAAATTACACCTGATCTAGGAGCTTTTTACAGGTGATGCCATTGAAAACACTGCAAGTCTATCCCTCACAGCCTCGCTTTCATACTTGTCATGGCGCTGCTCTGAATAAGGTCCATATATTTCATTGAAACTAAACTGATAGAAACTCTTTTAAAACAAACCACGGTTTAATAGCTGTATCCAAACATGTCACTTTCTGAGTGACCAACCCTGAGCCACGGAAACAAACACAAACCCATCATGACAAGCAGGATATGGAGAGATTACACCTTCCCTAACATCTACTTATAGAGCCTGTGACCACTAATGGTCTCCTCTTTGCAACCATGTGTTCTATCATTTGATCTCATTTGGCTAACAATAAAAGAGCCAATTAAAGCATAACCACATTACTTTGTTAATAAAGCAGACAGATTGACTCAAGGGAACATTTCATTGGCAGTTAATTATGCACAGTGGTAGTCTCGAACCCACTGAGCCAATGTGTAGCAATAAAAGCTGTTATACTGCTGCCAATTCCCACTCACAGCTGCATTCAGCTCTAAAACCAATGGATAGCGGCTTGCTAAAGCCAGGCAGACACTCTCTGAAGAGAAATAGAGATTTGCAATTCTGCTGCTACCTCGGAGAGTTGGGGAAAGGTCCGTTTTTTTAATGAACAATGAATAGAAGACGGCACTGAAAGGTCAACTTTAGGTCACTGTTGGTTTGCGAAATGCTACAGTTCTTGGAATTAGAGAATTAGCATTCTTGTGTACCTCTAAAGAATGACTTCAACAGAACAGTCATACACTTGCCTTCAACAGACCTAACAAAGACGCCCCATTGTCTCAGTATAAAGCTATCAAAGATGAATCAATGAAACTTAAGCCTGTCACGCCACTGGATGGTTTGACCTTGAGTGATAAACTTGCGTGTGTATCTGCACAGGCTGGTTCCGCAAATAAAGCAGTGTGTGAACAAGGACTCGGTGCGCCAGACTGACATTTTGTCAATACTGTATTGGCGTTCCACTTAACCCCGGAGACAGAGGGATTATTATGTTGTTTCATGGTGGTAAATGGGTTGTTCACTCACTCAGACTCTATTTTATATTATTTATGTCTCTGTGTGTGCTTCACTAATTTAATCGACTGTTTCGGTGCTTTAGTGATTTTAAAAACAGAATATTTTCCACACATACGTTAATTCTTATTAAATTTGATGTTACGCCAGAAGCACACAGTTTCACATTTATATTGATGGTGCTTCCTTTGAAATGTACCGACACTAAAACAAATAAACCATGAGAATTAATTTAAAAATGTTGTTAAAGATAAGTTCTGTCAATAAAAAGCAGGTTTTTCATCTGTAACACAACATTGAACATTAATAGCAGAGCCAATGTTTAGTGGGATCGGATCTACTTAAACTGACAGCTTATAATTCTTTATAATTAGTAAGACATGCAATAAAAATTATGCTTATTGATAATCCCCTACATTTAAATATTCATATTCTTAACCAGGCAATTACATTTTGAAATCATTTTAGGGCAATATTATCTAATCATATTATTATTACTTAAAACTAGTGGCTATTTAAATTACAAGTTAATAATAAATTGTCTAAAATATTTTATATTTAAATATTACATTATATTGTTATTTTATTAATGCAATGACATTTTATTACATTGCTTTAACTCATCAAAATAAGTTAAGCCATTTTTAACTTTGAGTTAAACAAGATTCAACTTTAAACTCACAAGTTGAAATTACTTAAACATCCACGTTGATTGTACTTAAGAAAGTAAGGCAGCTACTTTTATTTACAGTGATAATAATGTGTAAATTAGGCTTTTCATTTTTAATACTAATATTACTTTTGTTATTTAAAACATTTAGCTATTTTAAAATTTTCTTGAAAAGATTTGATGGAATGCTTTGAAAAGTTGTTTATTAAGCAAATTATTTAAAATTACATCAGCGATATCTACATCAACATTTAAATGTTAACTGTCCTAACAAGACAGTCTAGGCTGGCCAAAACCGAATCGCTCCAGTTGTCTAGTTATGAAGATCAGTTACATCTTCATGTCATACCGGATGGCAGTCCAGCCGTTTGTGATAAATGATGCTTGAAAAGCACTTAGATCAGTCACCGTTAAAAATCTGGCTGCGAGCTCACTGGTACAACTTCATTTCCAAGGGTTAATATGACATGCCCTCTCCAAAACAATGAGAGTTTAAACACATTTTCCTGTCACTCCAGAACCTTGGCTCTTTGATGAAGTGATCGATGGGGCAGGTTGAAGTAGATATGTTATACAGACACATACATCTTGATGTGATTATTTTTGTGGCCCCATAATTCAGCGAGAGCATGTCATATATTTAGGTCTTCCCATGATGCCGCTCTAGCAAGCCGTTTAATGACAATGGACAAGCCCGGCGTCACTACTAATACAATCCATTATCTGTTTACAACAGAAAAAAATCATTTATTCACCTTCATTTCGTTCCATTGGGAGATTATCAATGTCATATGAAAAAAATATATCGTATGGAACATATTTTTTTCCGGTACATTCCAAGCTAACAAAAATATGCTCTAAGAACCTTTTGCTATTAAGTTATGAAAATGTTTTTTCTGAATGTTCTCTGAACGTTAAAAATGTAGTTTTTTGCCTTGTTATACGACTGTTAATGGAACATTTTATAATTTTACACACACTATAGGAACGCTACTTTTGAAAGTTCTCTGAACATTCTGAAACAAGTAGGGCTACGTTTAAAGAAGCGTTAGACAAACTAAAACGTTTCAGAAAAAGTTCAATGAATGACGTTTTTTTGCCTAACATTTTGAGAACATTATTAAAGACTAGATAACTGTGAATAAACATTCTTACATTACTGTATGATTATTTGTTCATAACTTAAGTTTGAGAACTTTTTTTTAAATAACCAATAGCTTTTTGTTTATATCACAGCTCGGGCAGAGCAGTTGAGCTCGGTAAAGCCGAGTCTAATAGATTCCCCTTAATATGAAACTGTTAGGCTACTAAAGCACAACAGTGAACATAATCATGCTGAGGTAATAAATGAAAGCTATGCACACGAGTGCAGCAAATGTGAGTTAATATGTGATTTCAGAGGTCGTACGGGTTGTTCCATCCATCTCTCAGTCATTTTCTAACCCCCCCCCCCCCCTCCCTCCCTTCCTTCATCGATGCCTAAAGCGGGAGGAATGGTGTCTGGAGAAAGTCTATCCTCCACAAAAAAAAGGAGAAATATTGTCTTTTAACAGCCACATGAAAGGAGAGATGCTGTGAGCCACTTCAACACGACAGAATAGCCTGGAGGGATTTAAACAGAGCGAGAACCGTCTCGGGCAGATTTGGATGCTGTCACGTACACCGCGCAAACTCACCGTTTATGTGGGGATTATAAGCAAATAGTTATTATTTTCATGAAATGGAGCATTTCCATTCTAACTAGGGCTAGCAATGTTAAAATATTGAAAAATCTATTAAACATTAAATGTTGAATACTTGCTACATCTGTCTCCAGCTAATTGAGTTGCTACCAAGAATGTTAGGACTCAGGAGAATAATTTGTCAGTGCAAAAACATCGAATGGTCCAATTTATTGCTTGCTGCAGGCTGCAGAGTTCCAACTGGCTTTGATCAACCTTTTTAGGTCAGTATCACTTGAAATACAGAGAGGTCTCAGTAACCACAGAGAAAATATTTCATCTTTTCCTCTTCTCTTTTTAAAAAAGAAAGGGGAAGTATTTTTGTAGTCGTCTGGTTGGTTGCGAGGGAGATGCTCAATTCTTTATGGGGTAGGAAAACCAGGATAGCGAGGAAGTTACTCGTCGGTGTTGTTTATTTGCAGTTACGCACCGATAATCGGTTAAACATTTATGATAGCGAACGCAATTATAAGTTTAGCTGCAACACCATCAGGTTCTGTCCCCTGCTACAGATCAATGGATCGACAGTTGTCAATAGGCCTTTCCCACACAGCTCAAACAGAGCTCATGCTTATATCCTGAGAATTTTGAAGTCAAAGCTAGGAAACATCAAACGGGAGGCACTGACAGCTCGCGCGTCCGAGTTGCGTTTCTGACAGACAGACAAACCGCTGAGACGGATGGGAACAAACGTTGCTTTTTTTCTTGTTTTCCCCCCAAATCTTGTTCATCGGGGCTTTGTTCATTTCCTATGTATTTATATTCATATTTAATTTTGCTTTGCATCTGCCATGTCAAGCCCCTAAAATAACTACAATTTATGATGAACCAATATTATGGGTAATATTCCATTGACAATAACTGTCAAAGAGGATTACATTGGCGAGTTCTAAAAATTAAACTATTTGTAATTCACAGCATTCGTCTCAGTAAACATTTAATCCGTGAGTCTTTTTGAATTTTTTTTTACAATTGAAAAAGTAGCCTATAATTATTTATGACATATACAGAATTAAACAAATAATTGCGACTGATATTGCTTTTTCATTCAACGTTTAAGTGAAGTTATGTTAATATCAAGTAACATAAATTTTTCCCATGATATGCTAGAAATGTTTAAGGCTATATTTTACTCTAAGCGAAAATAGTTCCAAGCGAAGGAAAGCAAAGTTTACCAATGCTTCATGTTTCATTCCTGAATGAATCACTATTTCTGAACAAATCTGTTATATTAATGATTCAATGGTTCATTCATAATGCATTCTGCGTCCGAAATCGCATACACTCTGGAATAGGTACACTGTAAAAAAAATCCCGTTGTTTTTACGGAATAAAACCGGCAGCTGTGGTTACCAGAACTTTACCGTCAAAAATACAGTATCAACGTTATTGGTTTTACAGACTTAACGTAAAATTTACAGTAATAAACCGTATTTCATAATCTGATATAATGTTAATTTATCAACCCATTGAAGTATTAATATCTGTTTTGTACCATTGTAATACACTGACAACCAACAATCACCACAGCAGTGATGAGAGTCACGTGATAAATCAAAGCTTATCACAAGCAATCTTCCACAAGAAAGTTAATACTATTATATAGAAGCTGCACAGTCTGATTCGCACAAACATTAAACACCATCACGGTAACACACATGAAATTATAAAAATGCAATAAACATTAATTTAACAACAATAAATGTGACATAAAACCCTAATGTACATAACTGATTAGAAAAGAACTAAGAAAACTAAGAAGAAACATAGTTATTTCAATAAAAATACATAAAATGTGAAGTGTAACGCAGGGAATTGTGGGAATGTCAATTTACGTTTTTTCACTGTAAATTATACAATGAGTTGTTCTTTTTCACTTTCAAAAACTGTAAATTTAACGGTATTTTACAGTAAAATTACATTAAATGTACCGTTAGATCTATCACAGTTATTTACCGTATATAGTAAGGAAACTTTCTGTTAACCAATTAACAGTTTTGCACTGTAGCATTTTTACAGTCTTTTACCGTTAAAATCACGATCATTTTTTACAGTGTAGGCCTACTTATTTAAGTAATTACTTCACTACCACTATGTTCTACTGTAGTATGAATGAGTGTCGTATAAATGTAAGTGTTGTCCACCATGTTGTCATTATCATGTGATCAACCAGCGTCAGTAACATCGCTTCACTGCCATTCATTAATCTTCCCCCGTGGTCTCATGGGACAGTAAGGTGTCCATCATATGCACACTTCAGAATCTCGCTGTAAAAGTAGGTCATCTGGGTACGTTTTGTCTATCTTTTGTGAGTACTGTGTATTCGGACATACTGTTTTTCCGCCTACTATAAATAGGGAAATATGCGATTTCGGATGCAGCCATTCACTCGCGTTCAGTGTTGGGGAAAGTTACTTTTAAAAGTAATGCATTACAATATTGCGTTAGCCTACTCCCCATAAAAGTAATTAAGTACGTTACTTAGTTACTTTTTATGGAAAGTAATGCGTTACATTACTTTTGCGTTACTTTTTCTCACCTGCATGGGCTTGTTTGTTTGATTTTTAATAACAGCTAAAACAATATATTTTTGCCCATTGTTAAAGCTACACTGTGTGATTTTTACCCCCATCTAGCGGTGAAAAGGTATATGACCATCCAGTGAATATTAGTTTCTGTTCCTCTCAATTCCGATTTCGTTTTAACTCCTACGGTGGCCAATGTAGTCCAAGATTAGCATGGCTTCCAGTTCGACCTCGTCCATGAGTGAAAGGTGAAGCTTGAATTAACCGTAAGTCCCTCTTTGGCTAATGTACTTTCAAGATGGAGGGGCAACATGGCGACCGACATTAGAACCCCCCACCCGTATGTATTTTCAATGGCATATTATACACTCACGAGAATACTTTATTACTTGAACGAAGTAAATATACATTAATGAGCACATATATTTTTGAAAGAACTTAGTGTTTTTAGCTAAGAATAAACTAAAAAAGTTACACAGTGTAGCTTTAAGGCCCTTTCACATCAAAAGTTAAATGAATAAGCCTTAGGCTGAAGGAAATGCATATTTACTACTGTACAGTAGAGGGCGCCGCTCAAACAAACCTTTCAGCTGCTGCTGTTCTTGATTAAATAACAATAGGATACAGGAGAAGGAAGTTCAACACTCTTATTTCTAAACCTAATCTAAAGTCATTTTTGCTTATTAGTATGGTTGAATTAGATCATTGTAGGTCAGCAGCAAAGACACTGGTTAATAAAGTGAGATTAAATACATAAAGTATATTTGTGTAATTTAAAATAGTTAATTATAAAACTTTTGCACAAAATTCTGAGATTGCATTTGACTGTTTTTATTCATTTTGAGGAATACTGAATGTTTTTGTGCAAGTGAGATGAGTAAATGCATGTTCAATGCAAATGCACACAACACCTCACTTTATTTCTCTCAACATGGGGAGAGGAGAGCTGTCAGTCAATAAATGTGAAAAAGTAACTAGCGTTACTTATTTGAAAAAGTAACTCAGATATTTTGTTGTAAATTGAAAAAGTAATGCGTTACTTTACTAGTTACTTGAAAAAGTAATCTGATTACGTAACTCAAGTTACTTGTAATAAGTTACCCCCAACACTGCTCGCGTTGTTCCAGAATTAATCAGCAGTTTTGAATGAATCGGTTGAGTGAATGATTAAACGAAACAGCTGGAAAGAGTCACTTCTTGTCATCATGTAGCCAACCGGAGTAAAACTTATTTTAAAGACAATTTTTATAACCACAAATTTATGCTTTCAAACGAAATGCTAGTTCTGTCCTATCTATTATAATGGCACTTATTAAAATGCTAGAAAAAGTTCATTCATCACTTTAGGGTAAAGACACAGTCCATTGTTCTCCATTGTTAACCTTGAAGATGTGTCGAGATGCCATCTTTTCCAGGCTTCTGCCCTGATCCCATTCATTATCACTCAGAACGATCCCTTAGGTCACAGGGCCAGAGATTTTAATCACGGGGCCATAAATGGAAAAATTAAAGAGTGCATTTATAAAATGCTGAATGTGTGAAATGAAGTTTTTGGATGACAAACCTGCAGCGGTCTGCTCTGGTCGTTAGTTTTGTAAAAGTGAAGCCAGGTCATCTATCTGGGCCATGTGCAGCCGTCTTTAAGACGCAAACACTACTATTATTCTGCTTTATGAGCTTGTCTGAAAATACTACACTGTAACATGCAATGCCACACTTCACCTTAGTCGTAAAATCTGACTTAAGGTTTATATCTGGCCTGGGCTGTAAATTACAGTAAGATTCACTGTTATGGTAAAAGGAACAATCTCTTGATCCTCTGCAGCCACCGTAGAACAGCAGCACTGAACATAAGTCTTTACATATTAAGAAAGGAAACGTTTGACAGTCAGGACAGTAGTTAATATTATAGTTTACCAAATAAAGTGTAATAAATAGCTATAAAGCTGCCTTGTATTAGTTCTATTTTGATCCTGTCTGATTTTAGAATTAATTTAATTCATTTGTTGAACTTCATAATCATTAAAAACATAAATGGGTACCATGAGACCTGTTTGCCAAAAACGGAACTTATTCTTTTGTAATGTTTTTTGTAAAGACTTCATCTACTTTTTGAACTATTTTTTAACCAATGTACAAAATGCTATAACATAGTATTATTTAAAATATAAATATTATAATAATATATTAAATATAAAGCATAAAATTATAAAAATGATTACTGTACAGTTGCTGTCTTAATTGAAGTATAGTCAACTTGGATGTTTAAGTAATTTCAAATTAAATTACATTAATCTGACTTAAAAATGAGTTGAATTTTGTAAAACTTGTAAAAAAAAAAAATGTGCATAAAGGGATAGTTCACCCAAAAATGAAAATTCTGTCAGTATTTACTCACCCTCATGTTATTCCAACCCCGTAAGACCTTCGTTCATCTTCAGAACACGAATTAAGATATTTTTGATGAAAACTGAGAGCTGGATCACTCCTCCATAGGCTTCTTCAGGGATTGAAACTTGCCAACCCCGAAAAGTCATTAAAGATATCGTTAAAATAGTCCAAGTGACTACAGTGGCTCAATCTTAAGTTTATCAAGCGACGAGAATACTTTTTGTCCGCAAAAACAAACAAAAATAACGACTTTATTTCAACTATTCATTTCCTTCTTTGTTGGCCTCTAGTCAGTTAACTTAGTATGATTGCGTAGAGCTACGTCACACGTAGGCTCACTATTGGCCGACGCTGGTCATGTGGGTGATGCGTGTGACGTACAAAAACAGAAACTTACGCTATTACACTAAGTTAACTGACTCGAGGCCCAGAGAGAAGGAAATGAATAGTTGAAATAAAGTCGTTATTTTTGTTTTTTTTGCGCACAAAAACTATTCTCGTCATTTGATAAACTTAAGATTGAGCCACTGTAGTCACTTGGACTATTTTAACGATGTTTTTAATGACTTTTCGAGGCCGGCAAGTTCGATCCCTGAAGAAGCCTATGGAGGAGTGATCCAGCTCTCAGATTTAATCAAAATATCTTAATTCGTGTTCCGAAGATGAATGAAGGTCTTATGGGGTTGGAACAACATGAGGGTGAGTAAATACTGACAGAATTTTCATTTTTGGGTGAACTAACCCTTTAAATATTTTGACGAGTTAAAGCAATGTAAAAAACATAACTTATTGTCTTAATTTATTGATCATATAATTTTGATTACAAAACAGTGTAATGGACAGCAATATATATATATATATATATATATATATATTTAGATAGCTGTACGTTTAATTTTTCTCATATCACTCTGTGATATCTTAAAACAATAAGATTTCTTGCTTTTGTTTCTTAAAAAGTCAAATCAATGCTTAGTGTCCATTTATTCACTTAATGTATTTATTTTGCAATCATGACCAGCTAACTTTACATTTTTCCTTATACTTAACTGTTATTATTTTTATATATCTGTTCTTTCATCAAATCAAGCACAGCATCCACTGACGGATGACTCTTGAAATCAGGGTGGAGGATAAGCCGAAGCGTATGTGCGCTAGAGGGCCTCGATTTTTACGCGAGAGCTATGACCACGCTAACAAAACGTGAAGGGCTGTCCTTCTCATGGGGCCGAGACACCCACCCCTGCTCGGGGAAATAAACGCGCACACTCCGGCCCGCCCCGCACATCAGTCACGGGGGTAATGATCTCCGACTGCGGACAGGGTCACAGCGGCGGCTCCGATCGCTCTGCCTCGTGGCCACACCGGCAGCACGGGCCCCCAGATACAGCACGCTGTCAGCAGATAGACACTCTCTGATGTATGGGCCATGTAGGTCACTGAGATTAGTGTCACAACCTTCAGTACGCATTATAATGGAGTTTAACATGGGTGTCATTGCTTTACTTTTGTCAAGGGCCAGTGCAGGACAATTATGTGCAATGATTAGAGTAAATAAAAAATCAATCCAGGTTTTGATGACCTGTAAAAGAGATGGTTTCAGCCATTAAAATCATTTTCCGCTGCTAGAATGCCAATTCATGTATGAAGAGTTCACCCAAAAATTAATATTTAGTTATTATTTACTCACTCCGATGTGGTTCCAAAGCTGTATAACCTTCTTTCTTCGGTGAAACTCAAATGGAGATGTTTTGACAAATGTTCATGCTGCTCTTTTCCATATAATGAAAGTGAATGGGGACTGTAAAGCTTCGAAAATGACAGACTCTTAAAACTAAAGCTTCTTTATTGGCATCGATGGTTCCACAAAGAGCCTTTGACATCCATAACCTTCTCATAGTTTCTTCTCGTTTGCAAAAAAAGTCAATACTGCATGCGGTTTCACACACGCGGAGAGCTCCTCCACTCAATTATTGTGTAGTATGATAATTAACCAATTCACTATGCACAGCCAATTCTCAAAGGCGTCTTTGAACTAATTGTTCTCATTGACTCAATTAATTATTTGTTTGCTGATTTAATTATTTTCAGATCTGGAAAAATGGAAATTAAACAAGAGGCCAATGACTGTTGCCAGAAAATAAAAATTCTATAAAACAGGACCCATACGAATTATGTACTTACCAACTCTTTCTAAACAGAAAAAAAGACAACATAAAAATATTAGCCTAATAGATAAAATCTGTCAAATTTGATTGCCAAGCCAAATATCTAAAATTTTAAGACATAATATGGTGCCACATCAATGTTTGGGTTTAAAGAATTAGAAAAAATCTTTATTTATTATATATACGGAAAATATTTGACTAAAGTAGGCTACTTATACATTTAGAAAATTAAAATTCTCAATTGAATGCAAATTGGGGGAAACATGATTTAAATTCACTTGTTTACTCATTTATATAATCTTATTATATTTATTCTGCTTAGTTACATTCTTTACAATATTATATATTGAATATATTGTGTATATAATGTATATTACAGTGAAATGCAAAATTGTGTGCAAGGTCTTTTCTGTTACACTGCAAATAACAAAATGCTACAACCCATATAATCATGCAAATAAATACACTGTATAAAATTATATGATCAATAAGTTATGACAACATCTGTTTCTACATTGCTTTAACTCATCAAAATAAGTTAAACAATTTTCAACTTTTTAAAAATAAATTATACAAGATTCAACTCATTTTTAAAGTCAGTTTAATGTAATAAGTTGAAATGAGTTAAACATCCAAGTTGATTGTACTTAAATATTTAAGGCAGCAACTTTTTTTTTTTACAGTGAACTTTAAAAATGATGCGAATATGCTTCCACATCACCTCATCTTCAAACAGAAAAAAGGTAAATTACCCAATTCAGCCTGCATCATGTTAATAATTGTGCATATTATTTGGTCTATATTTATTGAAATATTAAAATTGTTGATTACTCTTCAATTCAATTCAATTCAATTCAATTCAATTCAAATTTATTTGTATAGCGCTTTTCACAATACACATTGTCTCAAAGCAGCTTTACAGAAAGTGCACTTGTATAAACAGTTGATATTGTTGGTTTGCCGTTTTTACTCACTACAAAATACTTGAAGTATAGGCTAGGCATAAATGTGAATTCTTACACTGATACCGTTTAAAATTGGGATTAATGGGACACATTCAAATATTGTTGATGAAATCAGCACACACGTTACTTCAATTCTGACACTCTTCATATGTGTCCTCTTCAGGTGGAGGCCGGTATCTCGAAGAACAATGCTACCTATCTGATTGTCCCAACACTATATATTGCATTGTTTTAAGGGTCGGGTTAGGGTTTGGGGTAAGTTTGGATGCTAATAGAGCCTCAAACCACATGAATGTAATGCTAGTAGCACACACATTTTTCCTTGTCAAACAAATCGTCAGAACACCGGTCCTCTGGCATAAAACATCATCTCAGTGCCAGTGTCCTACCCTCCACTTGTACCAGACCAGTCGACACATTAAATTGTGACTAGCCCATGGCATCCATCCAACGGCTCTCAACAAAAAGCTAATAATCCCCTGCAACGCGCCAACCCCCGTCCGCTGACCGTGCCCCCGTAACGACCGGCATATGGAAAACAAATCGTCGAGGCCGGGATCAGACACCACGCCGATGTTTAAGGCCTCATGGCAGCCGCTTTTTTTCCCACCCGACAACTCCCACTATTATTTATCATGCCGTTTTAAATGTGTTTCTCATTTGTTTCCCCTTAATATTTCATCGTCCCTTAAATATTCATTTAACTTCTTCTGCTTTTGAATTTTTTACCAGTTTCTCTTTCTCCACTCGTCTTTCCCGGGCTCAGCGATCATAAATAATTATGCATGTGCTCCTAGAAACAGACTGCATGAATCATGCACATGAAGTCTTTTTTGTCTTTTCTCATTAAGACGTGTACTTCAACTAGCCTAAACACTTCCCACTGCCCCACTTGTGGAAATTGGATGCTGTATCCCTCAATATCATTGCTTAAATTGGTTATAGCCTCTTGGTATTACACCAAAAGGCGCCTTTTAATTCCTTTTGTTACCTTTATATGCGGTCATCTTGAATGATGCTTTGTTAGCGCAAGCGTTGGTGCGATTTAAAATCTTGCTAACTTGTAAACATTTAGGCAATTATCTTTTTGCAAAACCAAAGCGCTGGCTTTCTCGCCCTGAGTGGCTCTTTCATGCCAGCCGAAGCAGGGAAATATGTTTGCTTAATAGCTTCCTTGTTATGTCCTCATAAATTAAGAACTCACTTCATCTCGTCGCGCTCCACAAGAGGAAAACATCAAACATCTCCACGCGGAACTCACGCCCCGACTCAGGAAAAAGAAAGTTTGCTTTTGAAACATTCACAACACCGGCGGAGAGAAAGGGAATCAGATCCTCACCCCAGATGTCAATGGAATCAAATCCCGTTGAACACACATCTGTTTCTCAAGCCCACTTCTGATCACACACAGGTTTCCAAATGTTTGAGGAGGGGAGAGGTTATTTGTGAGGAATGAGCATATTTGAGCTCATTTGCATACAAGCAAATCAATATTTTATTCTTCCCAATAGTTAATGTGTTTTACTCTTGCAACACCATCCTTGAGATGTTAATATCGCAGGCACAAATATCTCACGCCATCTGTACGGGGAAAATAAGACACTTTTTATTGTCAGACAACAAACATTGATAATTAGAAAGGAGAAAAACTTAAAAACATCATCTTGTTTGCAAGATATTTAATGTGTTAAGCAAATTTGCTTTAGTTAATGAGAAATCCACGACTAACCATCCCATCCTGGATAATTCTGATGGTCCAGATATGCACTTTTTGTGCACAAATTCACACATCAAAGTCAGCATCTGCTCTGTATTTGTGTATAACGCCTGCACAGAGCCTCTGCAAACATCTGGGCGAGCGGAAACAAAAAGGTACTGCAAACTTTGAATATTGTGGGATTATCTGTTACTTAATGAGGCCGTTCGATCAGACAGAGCAAATAGCAGTATGTTAATTAGTGATTATGATCCTGAGCACACATCGCAGATATCTGTGGTACATTTATCAGTCGCCCATAGCCAGAAGCAACCAAGACATTATACAGCATCCATATCCGGATATAAACTATGCTAATATGATGCTGAAATGAAAGTCAGTCCAATTTAAGAAAATAACTGGGTACAATATTTTTTTTTAATGTGACTATTTAGCATTTTAGATATAAGCTCTGTAAATTTTCTTTGTTCTGTCACAAAATTAGTGAAAGCTCAGAGTCCTCTCTCATTTGCATACTCTAATTGCTTGTTCTCATCGTGCAGTATGAAGTAACCTCATTTGATAATAAGACAAGACCAATAAATCATGGACTTCATCATTAAATGAATCGCTTCCTGGGGGAATATTGATAGTTTTATCTAATAGTTTTTGTTATGTTAAAAAAGTAAATGTAAACTATTTATACACCTATGTCATTATAAGTAAGAATAAATAGGTTATTACAATTATTTACATAATTATAGTCTATAAAAAAGTATTTGCACTAAAGGGTTTTGCTCATAATTGCTCGTTTTGAAAATGGACATATTCAGATGTTTTGAAAATATTCTATATTGACATTGTCATAAAAGATTCTGACATTTCAAAATGATTTCAGAGATGTACACACACACACACACACACACACACACACACACACACACACACACACACACACACACACACACACACACACACACACACACACACACACGCTATATACACACATACATTCATATATATATATATATATATATATATATATATATATATATATATATACACACACACACACACACACACACACACATGTTTTTTTTTTAAATATGTACATTCAGGTGTTTCAATTTCACTTTTATTAGAGTATTAAGATTTAAGCTTACAACTATATATAATGATTGAAGCAGAGAAGATTTGAAGAAGAATTGTTAAAGCAAGTCACCATTTAAGAGGTTTAATATTATAGCATTGCTTTCAAAATTGCTAATTTTTGCTAATTACTGTAGTCAACTGAAATTTCAGAACAGCATCTATAGACTAAAAGTTAATGTTGTCATTCTCATGAGGCTCTTGAAAACTGACATATAAAAGAAATCTCTGCCGTAGACATGCATCACTAATGTCAATGACTTAAATTATAATAGGCTATCTTATAATCAGCTTTATTTTACAAACAGTTAAAACCATCTTATAAATATTACTTTTTGTGCAGGTTTTGGAGGCATCAAATATGGGGAAATTTAACTTGTATATTTTTTTTTACTAAACCTCCATTTACTAACACGGAGTATAAAAACATTAATCGAAATAATTTTATTCTAACACATTGTGATTTCAATGTTGACACTGAATCACTAAATTTAGCGAGGTCCTTCTAATAGTGTTCTGCCGCCATCTTCTGTATTACTATTGAATAGTTATATTCAATAGTAAATATAAATAAATATAATATATATATATATATATATATATATATATATATATATATATATAAATATATATAATATATATAAATATATATAATATATATAAATATACTTGACGGCCTTATGTTATGACATCAATTCTCTATTCGACTCATTCATTAAGTCGCAATCATAACGTATATCCACTGGCGGTTGCATATCGGGATTTATTAACTATTCTACGCAAAATACATTAACAGTGTAATTTGCACCACATCTCGAAATAGGCTCCTTTGTGTTAGAACTCCGTGAAGGAAAGTCTTGCTAATAAGGCTAATTTTATGCCTAGCATTCACAATTAAATGTAAGTTTAACACTTTTCGGATAATTTGACAAAGTGACTGGAATAAATAGTCTGTGCAAAAGTGATATTTACCTTGAATTTCTTCGGACATCACGTCTATTTCATCTCAAACTCTTCACCGACGCTGTTGTGTTGACTCCTTGGTAAACTACACTAACTTAAAAAAAGAAAGAAAGACAGAAAAACATTGGGTGCCACCTTTAAATGCCAACACATTAATCTCACATCCCGCATTAATCTAATAAACACTTAATAAAACATTTCCATTTTTTTTAATCTTAATTTCTGAGTTCATTCGTGACTTTTAGTATAGAAACCGGGAGACTTTTATTTTGAATGAGGCCCGGAGGTTTGGGTATTATTGCGTCAGACTTCAACTTAATTTACCCGACACTTCCAAAAGAAGAATGACGGCCGGTTAAAACAACAGATGAGATGGATCCGCAGAGTTTGTCAGCTACTAAATCTGCCCTCTAGACCGTTATCGACCATTTTAAGTGTTATGTGCATGTGTTTTGATATGATCGACACGCAATCTCACCGTTATATCCGCTAAACTGACAGCCGTTGTGCTTTCGGAAGGAAGCAGGAGAGGAAAAGGGTCTGACTGCGCACTAAAAACACACACACACACACACACACACATCGGGGGAAGTTTACTTAAAAGGGCAAGATTGCTTTGCAACGTACTTGATAGCCACATAAACGCTCGTATTTTAAACATAACCTATTATATTTATTGAAATTAATCAGAGATAAAGTTATATTAAACTATGTAAAGTCCTGATTGGTTTATTATTAAGGATTGTTTTTCGTGCGAAATATTGTTTTTCTTGTGTTTTGCTGATCGATAATAATCGATCACATACCTACCCCCCGACGTGATCGATCATGGCCACAGATGCAATAGCGACTGAAGAAGTCTCATACCAGAGAGACTCGAGTGATATGAACGCTAACAAAAGTAACGTTAATCCCGAATCAGACACACCCAACTGGACATCTGAGACGCAAGAAAACAGAAATATAAGTAGCCCAACATCATTATCATCATCTTCGGTTTATTCTGGGGAAGAACAACCTGAGGACTCCATAACAGGGAATTCACTGGCGAATGGAAACAGTGGGATACGAGCAGGAGATCCACCGCAGGAAGCAGCGAGTCCAGACAATAGACAAAAACAAGGCGTGAGGACTTCAACTCCTGTGCACACACTCTCTTCACCAGCTGAACACAATGGAAGGTATTTTTAAAGTCCCTGTGAAATCATATTTGACACTCCTGCTTTGTTTTATGGAATATATCAGTGTTTATTATAAATGGTTTATCTGTGCCATCATAATTTTTATTCAAAATAACATCCCCTCCTTCTTGTAATGACGTCTGTTCTCTGATGATGACGTGTTTACTAGCGCGAGGGCGGGGCAGCCTGTCACTCACATGAGATCGACCAATAGCAAACCACAAACATCCAATCAATTCTCTATGAACAAAATCAAGTCAGGTAGTTCATGATATAGTTAAAAAGTTTGTGAATATTTGGAATAAAAAACAAAACAAAAAAAGCGGGGTGATCTGTCATACAGCGCTGTGTCACGTGACATGCCATGGGGTGATGCATTCTAAAATAAGGTCGCCTTAAAGGGTTAGTTCACCCAAAAATGAAAATTATGTCATTAATGACTCACCCTCAAGTCGTTCCAAGCCCGTAAGACCTCCGTTCATCTTCAGAACACAGTTTAAGATATTTTAGATTCAGTCCGAGAGCTTTTTGTCCCTCCATTGAAAATCTATGTGCGGTAAACTGTCCTTGTCCAGAAAGGCAATAAAGTCATCATCAAAGTAGTCCATGTGACCTCAGTGGGTTAGTTAGAATTTTTTGATTCATTGAAAATACATTTTGTTCCAAAAATAACAAAAACGACGACTTTATTCAGCATTGTATTCTCTTCCGGTTCTGTTGTCAATCCGCGTTCATATGGTGGGGGGGAAATCCGCGTGCATATGGTGACGCAAAAGTGTGTGAAATTCGATGTAGTATGCACTCCAGGATGGCTAGGTGGCAATGTGAAGCACTGCAACACAACAACACCAATATCTGAGAATATTTTGTACAACTGCTGAAAAGACTCTTGTACGTTTATCAGAGCTGCTAGGGCAACTTGAAGGTCTGACGTATGGAAATAATCAGACATGTTTGGTTGTTATTTTCCTGTACTGGCGCATGCCTGTGACGTAAATGCGTACGCGACGAGAGCCACAGTGAGCAGATTTGCGTTTTTACCCTTTAGACGGGAACGTGACGGTGGAGCGTTTTTAAGATTTCCACTCTGGAGGGTGGTTTCACTTTTTTGCGTTTTTAAGCCCCCAAAACGCCGTCGCCGTGTAAACGAAAGAAACATCCGATAAAATATTTTTACACTTTCACCCGGAATCGTTCTCGTGTAAACAGGGCCTAATTTGACAGACAGCATTCGCTGATGTTGACCAAGCTAGCGCCATTCAGAGCTGCCAACTCAGAGACACACACAATTGACACTTTTCACACGCTCTGTCACGCCACACATCAATTTTGCCACGCACAGAAAAATCGCAAAACAAAGAGGACACGGAGACCGACAGACTAGACAGAGCAGGTTAGTTATGATATAAAGAAAATCTCAGATTCTGTCAATTTTGTTACGCAATTCAAACAATATATACCGTTTTGACGCTTGTAAATGTTACACGACAGATCCCTAGCGCACGTGAACCGATCATCTCTACTAGCTAATAGTAAAAAAACACGAACACTGTTGAAAGATACAGTAGGCTACAACTTACCAAAATGTATTCCTCATACATAATATCGACCAGACATTTTTTTTAATCAGCGTGCAGAGGTCAATAACATAGCTGGAGAACAAATATGTCAGATTTACCTCAGGAAAGCAATTTAATTAACATAATATAATTAGCTAATGTTACATTTTATCATCAGCTTGGTAGAGACGGGCTCTGGTAGATAACAGGTGGAAACCGTATCGGATCTGTGGGTAGAGCTAACTATCAAACACATCAGGTTCAAGTACGCCCACAAGCCGTGCGAGTTATTCGTGTATTGCAGTTTGGCTGGTGGTTATGTTGCCCGCATACTGCCTCCCATGGCCGAAACTGGTATTATGACACCTGTCGGGCCGTGGCTAGTAATTTAGCATGCTAATTCAGGTTGATATCTCTGCAGCACTATAACTTGTCATTTTTTTAATGACATCATCGCCCTTATTTCTTCTCATCCTTTTGATGCGTGTAGCTCATTTTTTGGATATTTTTACCTCAATTCTTACACATGGCACCTTTAAGTTGAAGTACTAAAATTACTAAAACAAATGGAAATAAAAATGAATTAAAACTAAATGGTAAAAGTAAAAAAAAACCTAATAATTATGACAAAAGCACAGAACAGACTTAAACTAAAACTGAAATGAAAACTGAAATGTAAAAATAAAATCTAATTCAAAATTCTACAATAACACTACTACAAACAAACATTTGCTCCCAAACTACACAACACATTTTTAAGCATTTTTTTAAAGATTTACACGTTTCAATTAATAGTAAAATTTCATCAAATTGAATTGAATAATGGTTTAGTTATTTCAATTAAAATACATATGGATTATTCAGTCCAATTTGATGGAATTGTACTACTGATTGAAATGCGTAAATCTGAGAAAAAAAAGGTTGTGTAGCTACTCTCGGTTAATTGCAAACCTGTTACCATACTAGTTTTTATTTTATTTTGTCATTTATTTTCCATGATTATTGTTAGAACATTGTAGAATCCCCCAAATCACTGTGTGAACCAACACTTGTCTCACGGTTCGGTTCGATTACGATTATCATGTCATCGATTCAGTTCAATTCGATATCGCGATGCATCGCGGTGCACTGCATCTGCAATTTAAATTTTTTTACTCCAAAAGTGTGTTCGTGTTCGCCTGTTCGGGAAGTCGCACGGACAGAAACAGTGACATTCCAGTTTAAGTTTCAAGGGAGTAAAGCCTGTTTATGCCATTTAGTAAATTAAATTGTGTCAAATCAATTTTGTTGTAAAGAAATGTTCATTTAAAAGCAGCGCTCATTCATCAGTGTATAATGTTACCATAGAGATGCGCGCATCAACCGTCGCCGAGCCCGCTGTTGAAGGTAACGATCATCCATTTATAATCACGCGTAACAACACAGAATAATTGTAATTTCACCATCGGGTTCGGATACTTAAATCAGCTCTATGTGTGCGTGACATGAGCGCGCACAGCGCGTGTCTTCTCCAGGTCGTGCTTACCAGGTTGTTCATTAGAACCGAAATGTGCCCAGAATAGATGTAGGCTTTTAAAGTATTCGGAGCATTTTTAATTACTCGCACTCGCGTCTCGTCTCCTCTGCCATTGTATGCTACCGCGACAAAGCACACGCGCGACAAATGACGTCCGAAAAGCGTCAGTATTAACCGGTTATGGTCTATTACTGAACCGATACCGAATCGTCCTCGTCTGCATCGCGATGTATCGTAGAAACGATTAATTTTGACACCCCTACAAATCAGTTTTTTTTTTGTTTTTTTTTTGTATTTAGACCAAATTGGGGTAACAGGGTTTAAAACCCTATATAAAAATAAAATGATGATCAGCATTTTCTGAAGGTTAAAAAAACTTTTTATTTTTGAGTTTCAGACTTTATTTTGCACCCTGTTCGTGGATGGCCTTTTCTTTCTGTGCTGTTATTGTCACTTAAAGAGTGGTTACACGCAAAAGGATACGCCTGCAGGTTATTTACTCTTAACAGTCTCCAGGTGTGTACAGTCTATTCAATCATGCACTTTGTGCCAAGTGTGTACATGGTTTCCGTAATTAATTCTCTGTGTGCCACAATTATCAAGGATTAATCATCTGTGATTCTATTTGACAGGTTGGATTTAAAGGGATAGTTCACCCAGAAATACAATTTTGCTGGTAATTTACTCACCCTCAGGCCATCCAAGAAGTAGCCTATAGGTGTCTTTTCTTCTTTAGTAAAACAGTAACAAAGACTTTTAGCTGAAACTGGTCATTGGTGATTCGTATAATGGAAGTCAATGGCTGCCGTCACTTTGAGAGTGAAAAAAAATAACAGATAAGGGCAAAACAAAATTAATACCCGTAGCTCCTGAAGATACATTGAGGTCTTATGAAGCAAAACGATCGGTCTGTGCAAGAAACTGAACTTTATTTACAACAATATTACCTGTAATAAAGACTGTTGTGAACACGCTATGGACCGTTTGCAGAGGCTGTGGATTACAGGTAATAATGTTGTAAAAAAAATAAAATAGTTTTTGCTTCATAAGATCTCAATGTATCTTTAGGAGCCACGGGTAGCCTATTCATTTTGTTTTGCCCTTATCTGTTGTTGTTTTTTTACTCTCAAAGTGACTGTAAGCCATTGACTTGCAAAGCTAAAAGTATGTTACTGTTCTACTGAAGAAGAAAAAAGTCACCTACATCTTCAATAGTCTGAGGGTGAGGAATTGAACAGCAAATTTAAATGTTTTGGATGTTCAGTGATTAGAATATAAAGTAGGGATGCACCGATATGAACAGTATGGCCGATACATCTAAATCCAAATTTTTATATCATTTTTAGAGCCTGATTACAAAAGTCTCACCAATAAAATCCATGTCCCAAACAAACAATTATAATGTTCTCATTGTAATTTTATGTAGCCTATATGACAGACTTGCGCTGCACATGTTGCACTTGCAACCGTATTTTCCTTTTTTGAATCCTATTTCAAGCAATTCAAAAACATCATGGCGAACAGGAAATAATCCATTATTTATCGGCTTTATTATATCGACCAAATTTTCTTATCGGACCGATAACAACAACATTAAAAGTGAACATGGGTATATCGGCCGATACCAATATGGTGGCCGATATATCGTGCATCCCTAATGTAAAGTTACAAAATGTTAAACATAAACTAGTGCTAAGAACCAGAATCTGCTCTACCTACGTTTTTCAGTTAGGAGCTGCTATTGCCCTCATGTCATGAACAGAAAAGAAAAAAAATCAATGTAGTTTTCATCCATACAGTGAAAGTCCAAAGTTGTTTTAAAAACATAGTGTGTTCCTATTTATGTCTGTACTAGTTTTAGCAAAGTGACATGAGAAAGCATTCGGCGTTGTGTCCCATGACAACAGTGTGTACTGTTGCAGATCTCTGCTAGGGAGGGTGGCATAAAGAGCAGCAGACATTCCCCCTGGAGGAGTATGACGGACACCACATGGATGGCATGGCAATTAGCTCCCATCCACAGTTAAGCAGTGCCCACGTCTCCCCTTCACATCTGAGCGCCAGCTTCTCTTTCAAATGACTAAACAGCTGGTGGATGAATGACTCCTTTGCTGTGCCTCATTCATTACAATCGGAAGACATAACAGCCTGGACTCACAAAACACACGCACGCGCACACACACACATACATTGTGGTTTTATTGGGTCTTTCCATAGACATAATGATTTTATAAACTGTATATTCTATCCTCTAAACCTACCCATCACAGAAAACTTTATGCATTTTTACCTTTAAAAAAACAAAAACAAAAAAAAAACATCACTTAGTATGATTTATCAGCTGTTTTCTTCAGGGGGACCAAAAAATGTTCCGACAAGGGTTTTGGATTTTGCAATCTTTGTGGGAAATTTTGTCTCCATAATTTAAGGTTTGCTAGGACCACACACACACACAAATAACAGGGCAAAGTTGCTGGAAAGAGATATCTTAGGTTTTTATGTACATGGAACTTATTTTTGATTGAACATGACTTAGGACGTTTGACTATGTTCACAATATACTTGTAAACTGCTGTTTTTGCAGTATGCAGTCTACATATTGAGTAGTGTGAACATTTTCTGAATCCATGGAATATCTTACTCATTTATACGTATGCATTCGCCAAAATATGCAGTATGCAATGAGTGCACTATATAGAATACTATGTCCCACAATGCAATGCACTCAATCTCTGTTTCCTGTGTGACAAATGAACCGGAAGCAACACAAGCAGAAATCTTTAATGTTTTATCCTTACCTCTTCATTGTTTAATTTGACTATTATACACTTTAAAAAATATATATATTTACATTTAAAAAAAAAAATATGGTGACACTTTATAATATAGTTCTCTAAGTTAAAATTGCTATTTTATGTTAGCTATTGTCAACTAGTGAACAACATTTTTACAATATTTAAATGTTAAAAAATCATAGATTTTTCATATTTAAAGTTAAATAATGCATTAATAATCAAACATGATTCTTTTTTTATTAACAGACCTAGATTTATAAATGCTTTAAAATTATTATTTAAAATTTATTTTTATAAATGAAAATAAACTAAAATGTAAGTATTACACTAAAAACCTGAACTTAACTTTACATGTTAGAAAAACTTTAAAAAATTGTCTTAAAATAAGTTGAAGCTAAATAAGAAATAGTTCAAAAACTAATAAAAGTGGCAAAAGCACATAAACTAAAATTAAATTGAAACTAAAAATATGAAAAAAAGCGTAATGCCATGTAGTATATAAATACTAAAATAACACTGCTTCAAACAAACATTTGCTCCCAAACAGCTACTGTACCACCTGTTATTTGCAACCCCGTTACCAATTCTGCCATGTTTCATATTTTTTTGTTCTTTTTTCAGTTTAATTTGGATGCTTATTTAAAGTTTTTTTGCAAAATCCCCCAAATAAGTGTTTTAAAAGGGTTTGAAATTGCATTTTTCCACACGCTAAGCAGTAAACTATTCCAGTCCAGTGTTTAGTATTATTTTAATTTCAATTAAAGTTTGTGTTTTAAAAAAAAAAGATATATTTTATTTTTATTCATTTATTTTATTTTTATTAGAAAAAAAAATTATTGATCAAGTTAAAATGTTGCCTTGACATCTAGCTGAAATAAAATAAGTTTGTGCACATTTTATTTTATTGAAGTTAACATTTATTTTATTTCAAGTAACAAACATTTTTTTATGGTGTTGGTTTAAGTTTCAGCCTGAACACATCTCATGAGAATGAATTTGTTTTTCTGTGGTTTTTGCTCTTCTGTTACAGTCGAAATCATAAATGTATTCAAACATTGGATCTAGTGTTTGTTAATTAAATATTAAAAAAAATCAACCCTTGAGGAGCGTCCCGTCCTACCAGTGATCTCGCTGTGAAATGACTTTAGTTCTAGTAAGAAGAGCGTCTGAACATGCTCTGTTTCCAAGAAATTAGAGCGGGTTTGTTCTTTACATCAAAACATTGAACTTTGAACACAGTCCAAGAATTTCAGGCTTTTTCAAAGTCACCACCCAAATCTTTCCCCAAAGAAGGTGAAACACTTTCGCCTACTTCCATTTGTAAAAGAGCTTATCTCGGATGTAACAGAATTTGTTGTGTGTGAAGTCCTCAAGAGTTTACATGCCTTTGGATTTGAGATTAGCGCACCAAAGAAGCCCATATGGACTTGTTTATGCCGTAAGCTGCGATACACTGCGTCTTAATGTGCAGTGGTCTTATTAGGCAGTTTAAAAGTCTTTTCAACCATTTCTCAGTAACTACAGCAGCTTGAGCTCTGTGATGAATGACTATAAGCCAGTATCGGATTTTGACTTCTGGACTCTTTCAACTCGAATGTATTGGTTTTTTTAGTGAGTGAATAACAGAGTATGAATTACAGTTGTTTTAAAGTCAAAACAGTTGGCTAATGGGTTCATTTTTTTTATTATCATTGCCTTCAGTTTTGAGCACCAGGAGTCAGTGGCGACCACAGAGGCTCGGCTGAGAATGGAAGGGGTCGAGCTAAAGGAGGAGTGGCAAGATGAGGATTTCCCCAGGTAGGCTGTTGGTGTGTGTGTGTGTGTGTGTGTGTGTGTGTGTGTGTGTGTGTGTGTGTGTGTGTGTGTGTGTGTGTGTGTGTGTGTGTGTGTGTGTGTGTGTGTGTGTGTGTGTGTGTGTGTGTGTGTGTGTGTGTGTGTGTGTGTGTGTGTGTGTGTGTGTGTGTGTGTGTGTGTGTGTGTGTGTGTGTGTGTGTGTTTGTGGTAGCGTGGGCATTTTTTCTTTTCTTTTCATGATGTATATATTGCAAGATACATACCGTTCAAAAGTTTGGGGTCAGTAAGAGTTTTGAAAGAAATTATTACTTTTATTCAGCAAGGACACATTAAATTGATTGAAAGTGACAGTATAAAGACCAAAGACTTTCACATTTATACAAATGTCTACTTTTTTGTAATCAAAGAATCCTGACAACTTGTAAATTAGTTTCCACAAAAATATTAAGCAGCACAACTGTTTTCAACAGTTTTAATAATATTAAGAAATGTTTTTTTGAGGACAAAATCAGCAGATTAGAATGATTTCGTAAGGATCATGTGACACTGAAGACTGGAGTAATGATGCTGAAAATTCAGCTTTGCCATCACAGGAATATATTTAATATTTAATATTCAAATAGTTATTAAAAATAAGTTTACTGTATTTTTTTATCAAATAAATGCAGTTTTGAGATTTGCATTCGATTTTTTTTTTAAGCATAAAAAAGTCTTGTGGTAATTAATCTTGCTTGTGCTGGAAATTCAACCCAAAAAGTATTATAATGCGTAACAACCAGACTATTTTTATTATTATATAATGTAGTATAATATATTATATTCATCATATATTATAAATAAAATTAATTAAAAAATATATATATAATTATTGCAGATTATACAATTTACAAATGAAAGATACTTAATCTAAATTGATTTCCTTTTTTTTATTTGAACTGCACTCTAAATAAATGTATTTTTTTTAATATAATGTTTAATTCATAGCTGGGAAAAAAGATCATTTGTTTTATTTGGATGCAAACTACAATATTAAGATTATTCAAACCAAATGAATAAGTCCGGCATTACGGCAAAAATAAAGACTCAAAACAGTTATACCTTATAAATCTAATAGGATGAGCCAGATTCAAAGTAGTTGTAAAATATCTAACTTATACACATATGTAATGTGACCAAATATAAATGCAAAAAAAAAAAATTTAAGCTAGCCATTATTTTCTGCTTAAAGTCCCCCTGAAATCTAAATTTAAGTATGAATATGTTAGCCTTAAGGTTATGAATAAGCTGGTGTGTTCCAAAACTCGCATTTAGGAGATATAAGCATTCAAAACAGTCTCTCACTTCCACTAAAATGGATCATGGCTTTTTATGACGTCACCGTGGACTTCAGCTTCTCATCACATCTTCTGTCCAATCTGTCCAATGCTTTCTAGAATCTAAAGCTTCCCGACCCCTATGCTATAAATACCACCTGGACAAAGCGACCGTGGCTGTACATGTAGTACACGCATGTTCAGTGTCAACTGTGAATCAGCGCTGACTCGAGACTGTTTTGAACGATTTTAGTTCGATTTGGTGAACTAATTCGACCGGTTCACTAAAAAGAACCACTTCAAAAAAATGATTTATTCACACCTCTACTATTGAATCCAACGTATCATCAGCACTCGGATTCGCTTCCATGGTGCTGTAAAGTACGACTTGCAGTCTGTGAGGTAAACTAAACGCTATTGGGTATATGAAAAGGCGGAGGAGCCATTCAATATGTCCCGCCTTAGCTTCCTGTTTCCTGTTTGTTCTCATAGAGCCGCTTTTCAGACAGCGCATCTTTTTTGAGTTGTCTTTTGCGTCTAATTGCGCTTGAAAGGTTTAAATGCATTTGAATGAATGACAGCTTGGTCATATAATGTAACACCAGAGGATGCCAGGAAAAAAACTGATGCGTTGAACAGAAAATAATTAATTGTCAATTTGGACAGCCCTAATATATACACCGTTGTACTGCCCAAGCCTAGAGTAACATCTAAATTATAGTACGATAAATTGTGAGTATGTTTTTTAAATTTGGGTTTTCAGGCCACTCCCAGAGGAGGAAGATATTCAGCTTGATGAGGAGCTTTTCACTGGGTCTTCTGGTGAAGGAGCACCTGGTAAGCCATAATGATATACTCCCAATATATGTAATATGTAGAGACAATTATTCACTTGTTACTTTGGTCAGGAAACATTTAGAAAGATTTTGTTCTTTTGACTAAAATTGCAGCTCCACAGTCCTACGGACTAAACAGTGCAAAGAAATCTAAAAAGAAACTTTTGGCTCCGGACATCAGCCTAAACCTAGACCACAGTGAAGGCTCGGTCCTGTCTGATGAGCTGGATGAGAGTACAGAACTGGACCTGGATGATATAGACACTCCTTCAGACAACAGCAATGAGTTTGAGTGGGAAGGTATGATGGTGGACAAACCTGTAAATGTTAACAGTTTAACATAAGGGGTCATGAACTGAGAATTCACATTTTCCTTGATCTTGCGTTAGTTAAGAGTTTGTTATACTATAAAAATACCCTGTAAGTTTCAAAACTGCTTTGTTATTTCAAAAACTGCTTTAATTGAAACCAAGGCCACTGGAGCGTTTGTGAATAGTGACATGAGAACGAGAAAAGGTCTACACAGGATCAATACCATTACCTTCCAAAGGATCCTAATGCTAGGATAGTGTGGGGGGGGGGGGGTATTCTGTAAATTTCGGCGCATTATTTGTTTGTATTCTGTAAATTTCGGCGTAGGCTTTGCAAATAGACTTTTACGATATAGATCTGCCAGCAATGCCACAAACATGTAAGTAATCATGTTTATTCTAATGGCTGATCTGTGATCAGTGATTTCTATTGTATAATTATTCAGTAAATCAAGCCTGTGACCTGAATGATCAACTTCACGTCGTTTCTCTTAGTTGGATGAAAATAATCTTATTTAAACTGTGATTAAACTACATACAGAAAGCGATCAAAGTACGATCCCTTTCCGATCACCCAAGCTATCAATCACACATCGCGAGTTTATCTGGACACTTGCCAAACCTCCCGTTATGTAATCATTGACGCTGTTACACTGCACAACCAAGTTCTTACAGTATTTACATTGTGTTTACATAGTTATTTGGTGAAAGCATTTGTGAGAGTGCTGAAATTGTATTGCAATGATGAGATCTCTTCATTCCCGCAATCAACTGCAACTATTCATGTAATGTAATACATCTAACTTTTCATGATTCGTTAATTTCGATAGCTGTAATGGTAAAAACAAAGTAAAAGATTTCGAGAGAGTTCCACTTGTAATACCAGCTATTTCATATGCAAAGATGTCAGCCAATCACAGCAGTGGGCGTTTACGCTGAAGTCTCACACAGACACGCCCCTTCAAACAGAGCGTTCAAATCAGAGGGCTAAAATCAGGCTTGGAAAAATGACTTTTGTTTCTAAATTATGACAATTTTGATGTAATAATCATACTAACATTACAAGGGCAAACCAGGAACATTATAAAATAATCCAGTTCATGACCCTTTTAACATAATCCCTAACAGCAACTAATCTTAATTAATTAGTCATTTTGCAGCCATTCAAACTGTCTTTCTGATCTTGTAGAATTGTTCCTTACTAACAGTACAGAGATCTTTTCATGGACCAGCTTTTGTGCAATAACTCTTAGTTAAACAGTGTTATGTGTTCTTGTTTTGTTTTTCTGTCCCGCTGCTCTCTTCTCTCTTTCCTGGAAGGATTGTTTCTTCTCATTCGTTTGCGACAGGCCGCAGGCCTGCGGTTTGTGGTAAGGTTACCTGACTGGATGTTTACTCCCCGATCAAGTCCTACAGCATTGATTTATTTTTCTTTATGAGAGATCACCCTTTTAGTATGGTATGGAATGACACTACAAATCAGAGGTTATCCTTTGTTTTTGTTTAAAATTTTGATGTTGGATTTTGATTTGTGCATGGTATTTCCTCCAATCTCATCAAATCTGATTTTGCCTCATCAGCCTCATTTTGGTGTCCTGATCATTTTTGTTAAATCACCACGGCTTTCCCTCCTGAAAAAGAAGTACATTTAGTATACTTTTAAAAAGTGTTCTTATTTATATGAAAATAATTAGTTTTTAATCAATATACTTTAGTGCAAACTGAATGTAATGTTTTAGACACTTAATTGCATGTTATTTACAATTGAATTAAAATTTATTTTAGTTTAAATTTGTATTAAATGCAATTTTTGACACTTACATAAAGTGTGAACACACTACAGTTAAAATTATAATCAGGTGCTTAACACATGGTTTAGTGTGTTTAATGGGGGGGGGGGGGATTATTGCAACATCATGATTTCAAATGTACTTTAAAGTAAAACTTTTAATTTGAAATTATTACTGTGTACTTAGGTTTTTAAAGAAGCTGTCATGAAAGTGTACTCTTTAGGTACACTGTAGCAGCCATTTAGTTCATTAAAATTATATTATCTGCAAGTGAAATATATTTATATAACAATTAAGATTTGAAGTATGCTCATATTAAATACAGTTAAAGGTAAAGTAGGCAATTTCGGAGTGGCTAGCAATAGCAAGCTAGCTTTGAAAGTATTAAATCCTACCCTCCCTTCAGAGCGTCTCCAAAGCCATGCCTCCTTCTAAACACAGCTCGTTGTTTGGGTTCAGGGGGAACTGTAAAAGGTGGCTGTTATTTGTGGTGCTCGGTGACTGACGTCTGTCTACAACTCTACATAGCCTCATTGAATGCGCTGATGACATGTGATGTGTGCGTGAGCAGGTGCGTAGAGTTATGGAAATACATACGTTGACAGGCAGGTAGGACATCGGTCGGACCAAATGCAATGATTGGACAAAAATATGTTTGGTCCTGAGACTTCCACAGACAAAATATGTACATGTTGTAATATTTAGACCACTTCTATTATTGATTACTATCAGGATATGAGGAGTTTCAACCATTATAACAAAAAGTGTTCTTAAAAAATGTACCTCCCCTACATTTAAAGCAACACCAAAGATTGTTTTGTACCTTAAAAATTTTTTTTCCAAAATCGTTTCAGTGGTTCATCAATTCGTAACAGGGTGAACGGCACTTCTGCATATCGACTATAACCGCACTATGCAAGTTTGCCAGATCGGGTAGCGGATCTGTGGTTCGAATGAGACATAAGAAACTACAAATCTGACTTGCTTTACGGCAAATGTTACAATAGCCAATAGGTGGAGCAAGGCTCTGGGTGGAGCGCACTCGGCAGGTACATATAAATGGAAGATACCTAGCAGCCAGGTAGTTTTTGAATTTTCATCATGACGGAGTCTACAAATAAAAGGAAGAGTATGATGTCGGAGGAGGCTAAGAAAAAAAATGGGAGCATGATAGAGAAAGAGCTCGAACTAGAGTGAACATTGGACTGGCTTACACTCGTTGACGAGAGCTGAAGGAGGCTACAAGATGCAAGCAATGTCATTGTTTTGTTTTTCTTCGTTTCTGATGTCGCAATACATCATACTTTCATAAAATCATGCAACATACTCTTACCTTTTCTGTGGACATCGTTATTTCCAAAGCCGGTGCTGGATAAACCAATAGATTGTGTATGACGGTAGTCTGTGCTAGGCTAAATTATTTACGACAGCGGTAATGGAGAATTTTCTCATTAGCTCTGTTCGGAACCCTAGCTAGCTGCCTCACTGTCTGTGTCTACATAGGCAGCTCCCTTCTAAGACCGTGTACCAATCAAAATTGAAGTGACTGATTTTAAAAGCTCAAATAAGTTATGCTTACAGTTGATTCCTGTAGTCTTATATTAGCTTGTTGCTAAGCTAATCACTGCGTACTTTTAAAAAGCTAAGAAAATACATTGCGCACGCAAATAATCCTTGCCGTTTCTGTCATACTTACTACCTACTTTTGCCCATCGCTCCTCCTGGAGCATAGGCCATCGACAACAATTCTCCAGCGGGCACGGTCTTAGGCTGTCTTTTCTATTTGAGTCCAGGTGATACCACTCTTCTTCAGCTCTGTCTCAGTGTTTCACCTCCAGCTGTTCTTAGGCCGTTCCCTCTTTCGTCTTCCTTGAGGGTCCAAAGTGAGGGACTGGCGTATCACATTACTCGTTGGTTTACGTAATGCGTGTCCAATCCAGCCCCACTTTCTCCCCCCATCTGCTGTGTGATGGCTTCTTGATTGGCTCTTTGCCAGAGCTCCTCATTGTTGGTACGGTCGGGTCACCAGATCTTGAATATGCGCCGTAGGCATCCATTGGTGACAGTCTGGATCTTCTGCAGTGTGCGCTTGGTCATCTTCCATATCTCCGACCCATATAGGAGAACAGACTTCAGTTGGAGTTGAAAATCCTCATTTTGGTTGCTTCTCCTATCTCTTGGAGGCCCAGATGTTTTTGAGCATGATGAACATCGCCCTTGCGTTGCCCACCCTGGCGACCACATCACTGTCTGTGCCACCCTGTTTCTGTCATGCTTGAATAAAATGTATATTCTCTTGAATCTTCCATCTTGGGACATTTTCATGGAGCGTCTTGAAATTGATTCTGGATAATTCCTCTTTGAAGAAAGATATATTATGTGACAGTGCTACCTGAGATTTTTGGACTTGCTGCGATTTAAGATTATCAGAGACATGAACACACATAAAATAGTTTATTTTATCATAGTTTTATGTTTATGATTTAATACTCATTCATTTGCCTGTGTTTTCTGGCACACAAAAGTGTTTTCAACCTTGTTTTGTGCTCCTAGGAAGTTTATATGGAACCTTGTTTCCGCCACTGAATAAAAAAATTAATAACTTGAATTGCGACTTCTCACAATGACTGATTTATATATATATATATATATGTATATATGTGTATATATATATATATATATATATATGTATGTATGTGTATATATATACATATACATACATGTATATACACACACACATAATTATATATATATATATATATATATATATATATATATATAATAATGAAAATTCTGACTTATTTCCCCTTTTTTGAGAGATACAATGGACTACTTGCACAACTACTTCACATTCTAGTAAGTACATATTGGGATTTCAGCGCACATTCATGCATGAGAATCACTATGTTCTATGGCTGCTAATTGATTAAAACAATGAATAATGATCTCTATTAATTATCTTGAGCCTGCTGAAATGTTCCTATAAACATTTTCTTTCAACCTTTGTGCATTCTGAATAATAAATAGGCTAAATATATCCACTAAGCTGCAGCAGTCCTATATGCTCATCTTCTCATTAACAGTTTTTTTTCTCTTTCTGACATTTCATATCTGTTGGGTTTACATTTTTAAATGAAATTGACTATTAAAAGGATTGCTTGTGTGCGCTGGTGTTTATTCCAGTCTTTTAAAATAGTTGAATGAATGAATGAATGAATGATCGCGAGGTGCCTGTAACGATGTTAAATAGGCTAGGCTATTTAATCAATAATGTACACAGCGTAGAGGAGAATGACAGTCAACTACTTTGAATATTATAGTATTTTGGGCATAAACATGCAAGTAGTGAAAAGATTGACATTGAAAAATGACAAAGAATGATTAAAATATTTAATCCAAATAAATGTTTGTGGTTCGTACTAATGTTAGTCATCTGTTGTATTGATGTCGCGGTCACTAGTTTAGACGAGCACTGACACCCTGTGGTGAAATAATGGCGTATTTTTAACACCTGGAAATTCTTCACAGAGTAGACATCAGAATACCTTCTCATGTCAATAAAAATTGCCAATTTTTTTAATTTTTATTGCAGACACTTATTTTAGGTGGCGTTTGTTCAACTCATTGATCACAGTACATTGAAAGTAAACATAACCAGAAATAAGTGAGATGTACTATTTCCAAACGCAAGTGTGTCACGAAGCTCAGTGCAAGTGGTCCATTGTGAGATACAAACTCACAATTGTGAGTTATAAAGTCAGAATTGTGAGAAGTCAGAATTGTTTAAAAAGTTTATATCTCAATTCTTGCTTTATTTCAGGCTTAATCGCAATTCAGTGAAATTTTAACTCACAATCGCATGTAATAAAGTCTGAATTGCGAGGTATAAAAAAATCAAAATTGAGAGGTAAAAAGAGGGTAAGTTTTACTTTTTTTTTTTTTCCATTTGAATTAAGTTGGTATAGCATCATTCCTAATCACATAAATGCACACATACAGTAACAACTGAACCCTGAAAGAAAACGGCACACATACAAGTATTAAATAGATAACACCCCATTATTTCCCTTGTCAGATGATCTCCCAAAACCCAAAAACTCAGACCTGCTGCGTAAAGGAGTGGAGTCGGTGCAGGAGTACACCAACACAGAGGAACGGGAGGAGGGACGTCGCTGGAGAGTTTTCCGCTTTGGAGAGCAGGAGCACAGAGTGGACATGAAGGCCATTGAGCCCTACAAGAGGGTTATCAGCCATGGAGGTCAGTGACCACACATCGCCATGCCAGTGTGTCCTGTGCGTTATTCACACAAGCATGTTTTCTTTTTTGCACCATTCAGGAAGTGAATTCCGTGTAATTCAAAACTGTCAGTATGAGAAACCGAATACATTCGGAGCATTTTCATGGCATGTAGCTGCATTTTCACTTTTCCTCATTACCTTTTCAGCCTGAAGTGATTTTTACCGTCTGTCACTCCTCTATTTTTTGCAAACCACCAGCTGTTGCTTTCATTCTAACTGCCTCTTGCATTCTGTTATTAAATGAACAATTACACAGACTCTACATTGTGCTGTTGATTTAGATAGATTGGATTACCGGTAGTCAAGTTGTTTAATAGCTGTAAAAGTGCAAACTAGCGTTCAAACGTTTGCCAGTGGCCATTGTCAAACATGTTTCCCCTTTATCACAGGTTACTATGGCGATGGATTGAATGCCATCATCGTGTTTGCTGTTTGCTTTATGCCTGAGAGCAATCAACCAAACTACAGATACATCATGGACAATCTTTTCAAGTAAGTTGTAGATGTTTTTTCTAGTGGTTCCATATGACTTATTCTTGTCAAGAACCCTTTAAAATAGTAAGAGAAAACTGACATTTAAAGCGTCCAATTATAGTCAAATAGTTCTCCAGTAGTCTCTGCAACATATTGATGAAATTAAGGCAAATATGTGTTAAATAAATTAAAGATTTATTCCCCTTTGGACTGATAAGAACCTGTATAGTACAGTGTTAATCTAATCTGAAAAAAAATAACAATTCATGAATAATTTATCAACTACAA
Source organism: Siphateles boraxobius (assembly GCF_051911475.1). Lineage (NCBI taxonomy): Eukaryota > Metazoa > Chordata > Actinopteri > Cypriniformes > Leuciscidae > Siphateles > Siphateles boraxobius. The sequence continues at coordinate 13,115,471 of NW_027509192.1, read as the reverse complement.
TCAATGTTATTTCCATCGGCTAAATAGATTGACTAGAATATGATTGACTAAATGCAATAAATATGACATGGATGTAGAAATCAGCCAAATCAGATTGGATCTTATGATTGTCAATAAGTCCTGCCATTTTCATGTGCATCTGCAAAGAAAATATCGCAATTCTTGGGTTATGGTCACAGCATACATACTTTTTGCAATTATATACAGCCTTTTCCTTTCGCAGTATTGTCTTTTTCCCCCAACAATATGCATCATGATTTTGTCTGCAGAGTCCATACTTGTGCCACCTGAGGCTCTTTTTTTGTTTTTTTTGGAGACCAATGATTTAAGCCTTTTGAACTAATTAACATGTCTAGACGTCTTTGAAGGTGCAGTCACATTTGCCATTGTTTGGCGAATTTTCACGTCAGAAATCCAGTCATTTCAATGGGATTCCACGCAATGGAGAAGTTTGCGCGAGGGTGAAATGTTTACCCACGCAGATTTAGAAAATTTTCAAGAGGGTTATGTGGATTTGGCTTCTTGACCAACAGAAAGCTGCTTTGTTTAAAAGTGACTTTCAAACCATTGATTAATACAATAGACAATTTACCCTTTTTGTCCTTATAAATTTGCTGAAATTTCACTAATATGACCGCACCTTTAGTCTCTTGAGTAACTGTTTCTTAGACACACTGAAAGTGTTGTAGACAAGTCCTCACCAGATGCCTCAAACCTCAGGTAGTTTTGCAACTAACGTTTTGTGTATCATTCAGGTATGTCATAGGAACACTAGAACTGCTTGTAGCTGAGAACTATATGATTGTATACCTGAACGGAGCCACCTCACGCCGAAAGATGCCCAGTGTGGGCTGGCTCAGGAAGTGCTATCAGCAAATAGATCGAAGGTGAGAAACTCTTTGACAGTATTTACTAACAGACTTTAATTTCATTGAGTAATTTAAAGGGATAGTTCACCCAAAAATGAACTTTCTGTCTTTATCCTCACTCTCGTTTTCTTTAAAACATTGGTCACCCAGAAAGATGTTTAAACCTGTTCAGCTGCATTGAATAATATTAAAAATTATGTTAAGAACAGCATTTATTTGAAATAGAATCTTTTGTAACATTACAAAATTTACTGTAACTTTTGATCAATTTAATTCATCCTTGATAGATAAAATGATTGATTTATTTGATTTATTTCCCCCAAAAAATAAAATAAAAAGTCTTACTGACACCAAACTTTTGAACGTTAGTGTTTAATGTTACAAAGGCTTTCTATTTCAGATAAATGCTGTTCTTTTGAACTTCCTATTCATCAAATAATCCTGAAATAAAAATGTAAATAACTGTTTTCAACATTGATAATAATGAGAAATGTTTCTTGAGCATCAAATCATCATATTAGAATGATTTCTGAAGAATGTAATGTAATGCAATGTAAGAAGTAATGATGCTAAAAATTAGCTTTGATCACAGAAATAAATTAAACTTTTCTTTATATTCACATAGAAATTTGTAAATATTCTTAATTAAACAAAAAATTTAATAATATTTCACAATATGACTGTTTTTTGTTGTTGTTGTTGTTGCTGTATTTTTAATCAAATAAATGCAGCCCTTGGTGAGCAGAAGAAACTGCTTACCGTTCCAAAACTTTTGATATAAACTGCTGGTCATAATTATTTGCCCCCTTGGTAAATATGATCAAAGATGGCTGTAAAAATAAATTTACATTGTTAAAGGCAGGGTAAGCAATTTGTTTCTAAAACACTTTTTGCCAAATTTGTTTAAACTGTCTTTATATACCAATACATATCTAAAATGTAAGCACTCTGAAAAGGAGTTTATAAAAATAGTGTCTGTAGTCCTCTCAGGGCTGCAATAAACACAGCTCATTATTCTATTCGGACCGAGTGCTCTGATTGACCGGGCGACTGTCACTCTCCCTCGTTGCTATGACTACCAGCACTGCTGCAACAGGAGCTGCCCACATGCGCGCACTCGGTTGACTCGCTCATTTCGGAAGAGGAGAGGCACGTTCCGGCCGGAAGCTAGGAAGACTCACAATTATGGCAGAAAAAGAGCAGTCAAACTCCCAGTACCACCTGTTCCTGCATATACAGTCATCGCAGGCAAAAAAGGCAAAAAAAGGTGATGTCACTTAATGCACTGCGCTCCTCTCCGCTCGGCGCTGGTAAACGCGTCCTCCAGCTGAGCGGTTGGCATCACGCATTCATGTGTTTTGGGGGCGTGGCTTTGGAAGGAGCCCACAAGGGAGGGGGTGGGAGTTTCTCTGTTGGATACTTTCAAAATCCAGCAGTTTTCTGCTAGTTTCTCAAACCTACCTACCCTGCCTTTAATCCTTTTGATATTTTATTTTAAAAAATCTAACCTTTCATTGAAGTAAAATAATTGAAAGTGGGGGGAAAATCACATTATGAAATAAATGTTTTCCTCCAAAACACGTTGGGTACAATTATTTGCCCCCTTTTATTAAATACTTTTTGCAACCTCTTTTTTCCAAGATAACAGCTCTGAGTTTTCTCCTATAATGCCTGATGAGTTTGGAGAACACCTGACAAGAGATCAGAGATAATTTTCCATACAGAATCTCTCCAGATCCTTCAGATTCCCAGATCCATGTTGGTGGTGCTTCTCTTCAGTTCAGCCAACTCATTTTCTATAGGGTTGAGGTCAGGGATTGGGATGGCCATTGCAGATGCTTGGTTTTGCGCTCAGTGACCCATTTTTGTTTTGATTTTGATGTTTGTTTTTGGATCTCTGTCCTGTTGGAAGATCCAAACATGGATTCTAGCAGAGGTTGTCAGGTTTTGATTTTTTTTATCTGTTGGTATTTGATCGAATCCATGTATCTGACCAAGATGTCCAGGACCTCTGGCAGAAAATTAGGCCCACAGCATTAAAGATAGAGCAGAGTATTTCATTTTTTTATCCCTGTGTGCTAATTTTTTTGTTTCATCTGACCATAGAACCCGTCCCGTTAGAAGTTCCAGTAGTGTCATTTACCTTTCAAACGTTCTATGGACAGATGAAACGACAACAAAAAAAAAAGCTTTTTGGCAGCAAACACTTAAGATGGGTTTGGTGCACACAGGGATAAAAAAGTACCCCATGTGTAAAATGAAATACTCTGCTGTATCTTTAATGCTGTGGGCCTAATTTTCTCCCAGAGGTCCTGGACATCTTTTTATTATAGGAGGCATTACAGGAGAAAACTCAGAGCTGTTATCTTGGAAAAGGTAGGTTGCAAAAAGTATTTCATAAAAGGGGGCAAATAATTGTTCCCAACGAGTTTTGGAGAAAAAAAATATTTCATAATGTGATTTTCCCCTCACTTTCAATTCTTTTACTTCAATGAATGGTTAGATTTTTGCAATTTGTTTTTCATAAAATATCAAAAGGATTAACCATGCAGATTTATTTTTTACAGCCATCTTTGATCATATTTGCCAAGTGGGCAAATAATTCTGACCAGCACTGTATATATATGTGAACATTTTTTCAAACTTTTAAAATATATCTCTAAACAATAAAAAAAACTTTATGTTGCACAACACTGTTCTGTTCAAGGTTAAGGAAGAATTTGAAGTCTTTGATAATTGTGCACCCGTCCTGGTTTATTCGCACCCTCTTGGCCCTCACGAAACCTTTTATAAGGTCAGTCCTGTTCTAGTTATTTTCAGATATGTTTGGAAATAAAATGATTTTCTGCAATGACCTGATATCTTAATGCTGCTTTATTCAATGCAAAACTTCTAATTACAGCTCAAAATTTAGCCAGAAAATCAAGTATGTGTTCAGCCTGACAGACCTGGCTGAGCTTGTCCCGATGGAGTATGTTTCCATACCAGACTGTATTAAAGAGTAAGTGTCCCTGTAGTATACTGCTTCTGCCTGTTAGAGCACTACTTCCTGTTTTTATAGGAAAAATCTGTTTCTACTGTACATGCATTTCACTGAACAATGCTAAATACCTAAATTACCTTCCATACCGTTTTCTTCTCTCAGCAGTATTCCAGCTTTGTAATTATTTTATTGAAAGTCTGATCTGCTGCTAAGTACTAGCTGCTGTTGGCTGTGGTATCTTCAGAAACTCTCTATGCCCTAACCCCTTCTCCCTGCCTTTCTTCTAAGGTTTGACGAAGAAAAAAATAGGAAAAAACGTAAAAGGTATCTGTATTTTCATTCCAGAGATCCCTGCCAGATCTCTGTAGACTACATCTGAATTGCACGAAACTAACAATTAAGCGTTTGGCTTGATTAAGTGTCCACCTAAATTTGCTTTTCGAGCTTCTTTTCATCCTTGATTCTCATCAAGATGCTAAATTTTTTCTGTGTCATCTAACTATAATTATGTTGATTATAATGCAGCTGTTTTGCACTTTTTTGATTTTACATTGAGCACAATGTCACATTTCCTAAGCAAAAAGTTTTGACTTGCTCTGAAATTCCAGCATTGACCTTTCATTATAAAACCCAGAGAGACAAGCAATATTTCCTGTAGTTTTCATTCTATCTTTGTTACAGTTTCAGATTCCATGCAGTGAACACCATAAAAATAAAAATAAAAAATAAAAAACATCTAAGGCAGTTCATTTCTTTATAAGGTTTATTTATTAGATTTTTTTTTCTTTATTTCATTTTGGTAGACTCATTTGGTTTTATACTAAAAACAATTACTTTTTTATGCATATACTATACACTCACGGCCGCTTTATTAGGTACACCTATTCAACTGCTTGTCAACACTGATATCTAATCAGTCAATCACATGGCAGCAACTTAATGTATTTAGGTATGTAGACATGGTCAAGACGATCTGCTGAAGATCAAACTAAGCATCAGAATGAGGAAAATGATTTAAATGATTTTAAACGTGGTTGAACTGGTTGGTGCCAGACGGGCTCGTCTGAGTATTTCAGAAACTGCTGATCTACGTGAAAATCTGCTGAAAACGTGCCTGGTCTGATGAGTCTCGATTTCTACTGCAACATTCAGACAGTAGGATCAGAATTTGGCGTAAACAACATGAAGGCATGGATCCATCCTGCCTTGTATTAACGGTTCAGGCTGCTGGTGGTGTAATGGTGTGTTGGATATTTTTAGTACCTTAGTACCAAAAGAGCATCACATATAGGATAACACACCATGTCACAAAGCTCAATTCATCAAAAAATGGTTTGACAATGAGCTCACTAAACTGAAAATGACTCCACAGTCACCAGATCTCGATCCAAAAGAGCATTTTAGGGATGTGGAGGAACGAGATATTCAGATTATGGATGTGCAGCCGACAAATCTGCAGCAACTGCGTGATGATTTCATGTCAATAGGACCAAAATCTCTGAGGAATTTTTCCAGCACCTTGTTGAATCTGTGCCATGAAGAATTAAGGCAGATCTGAATGTAAATGGTGTTCATACCAGAGCTAGCAAGGTGTACCTAATAAAGTGGCCATATATAAATAATAATAATAGAGTGGGGTGGGGGGGACAGAAGTGTTGTTTAGATGGAACCTTAGACGCTATTGATATTCCAAATCTGAGTCATCCAATTACTGTTATTAATTCAATTCAGGTCTTTGGCCAAATGCACTAACTTGCTTGTGTTTGCAATGAACACAGATTTAGATTCTGACGTTCTGTCCTCTCAGTTCTGCCACTGTTAGTATGGTATGTATGACCATGCCAGTAAATCATATTTTATGGTGAAGGATTTGAACAGTTAAATCACGGGTGGTTTACAATTTTTTCAAATGCATGCCTGGCTGATGGACATTCTCACTGCTCGCTGCATGTCCCACTGAACACGTCACAAGATGCATTGTGTAAAACTTAAAGGAGGGACAATACAGAGAGTTGAGAGTCAGAGTACACTTACAGACATTGTTTTCCATATCATATCGTGCTAAAAACACTCAGAACCTTAGCATCCTTATGGCAGCACCTTGAAAACCAGCCACACCAGTTTAACGTGTACAAGCTTCATACATTTCATAAAATGTTTTAGCCAGTTTGTACTTAAGTTGCACATGAATGGATTTAAATGCTTGTTTTGCTTGTATAACAATGTTTTTAACCTCATTTGAAAAGTTGTCTTTGTGATCAAACTAAACCTTTGAGTGTAAAATCATGAGACCATCTTTTTGTTGTCTCTGTATTGAATTATGTGAGGGAAAAAATTAAAAGCTGTACTTTTCTAATCAAATTGAAGTGTTGGTATGGTTTTAATTCTTATCCCTTATACTGTTATCTTTTTTCTTCTTTTTCTTTGTAGGATTGACAAGGACATGCATGGAAAAGTGGAGATAGCAACTGCTGCAGTGCCAGAGTGAGTTAGAAGAAGAGTTAAAGAAGCTGGAAGAATAAAATAATGTATTGGGTTTCTTTTAACTGGAGAACGCAAGATCTTGATGTCAGAAAAGTGCTTTTTAAAAGAATATTTCAACCCAAAATGAAAATTGTCCTCATTTACTCAGCCTCATGGTATTCCAAACCCACATTACTTTTTTTCCCCCTGTGGTACACAAAAGTAGACATTTAACAGAATGTCCAAGCTGCTTTTTTCGATAGCCGTGGTCCCCATTCACTTTCATTGAATGGAATAGATCAACTTGTACATTCTGCTAAATATCATATAATAAGAGTCATATATAGGTTTGGAACGACATGAGGGCGAGTAAATTATGTCGGATTGTTTTTATTTTTGAGTGAACTATCCCTTTAAAGCTTTGACTGCCTGTTACTTTGTTACCTTTTTTCTTTGTTACCTTTGTTGCATTTGTGTGCCAAACACCTGTAAGATGATCTGGTTTCTGTGCGTTAAACATTTTAGTAATCTTTTATGTATCATTTCAATAAGTAGATACTGTCAACATGTTCTAGTTCCTATATCTTGCCCTTAGTTAAGGCACTCTGTTTTTGAACTAGTCGATGCATGTTCTTCATTACATTTAAATGTCTATATTTATATCAAAAGGTGATAAAGGAGAAAGATTAATATATTTTTATGACTGAAATGTTTTTTTTAGGGGCCACAATCTGGCATTGTTTGTCATCCGCTCACTGAACATCTCATAGTTATACCACATATTGTTTTCTGCTGAATGTCTTTTTTGATTTGAGAGCATGGAGAAATGTGGAAAGAAGACAGTAAGGAAACAATCAAAAATGAATTGAACCAGTACAAGGTTTCCAATTCACCATCATTTATGGTTTGGGAGGGTGGGGTTCTTGTATTTTATGTTCTTGCAAGTAAACTACCACACAAAAATCACATTGTCACCGTGAATAATACAATACTGCAATAGTTATTAAATATTGTGTCAGCATTTCCTTACAGACATGACGTTTTTTTTCCTAACTGTACTACTATTATGAGCTCCTTTAGAACAAAAAAGAAAACTGTAGAAATTGTATTTGTTTGTCCTTAATATTGCACACTGACTTTATAATGTCAAAGAATCAACCCAGAAATGTTTACACATTTTTTGCACATATTTTTACATCTGTAAATGGTGTTTTTTATATATGTATATATATATACACACACACGCGCTTTTATGAATAGAATTACACAACTTTAGACAATTTTATATAATATAAAAAAATATATAATACATTATTGGTAGTAGTATAGATCAATTTGTATCCTGTCAATAATAAATATTCATGATATTTCCTTACATAATTTAAATAGAAAATCATATTGACAATATTTTGAAAAATGTATGGACAGTGTTTGAACACATCACTCCTGCCATCATAAAATAATATCAGATTTTTCTACTGTTAGTAATGATCGACCATAAATAGCTTTGTACCTTAAAAAAGCCTCCATACATTTGATCGCCACATCATCTACTTCTGGATCAAACTTGTTTGCCAAAAGATGGTGTTGCCTCAAAATCCATGTCAAGTCCCCAGCTCCATAAATACACACCGCCCGTCTGTGTGTCCCAGTGCATGGTGGGTAGGGAGCCCCACTCTTTAGATCTCCTTCATGGTAGCTCCACTTCACTAGACGAGCAATTGCGTTCATGTCCGATTGCTCGTACTTTCTGTTTGGAGGGTTTGATCCTGGTACTGAAGGCATCCGCTGTAACGTAGCCCACAAGTGCTCATCTGGACTGTATGTGTCTTTCTCCCATTCCATTAAATCTTGAGTCTCTTTGTTTTTAAAGATGTGATCCACAAACTCTCTTGAAACCACAAAGTAAGCATTTCCTGAGAACATAGGGCTCTGAATTGGCGGGGGTGACTTTCTAACATCGGTCCGAATCACACTGTTCGTAACATTGTGATGATACTGCCAGCGCACATTTTTAGACTCTACGGTCTCGGACTCCAAACTGTTCTTTCCGTTCAGATGTTTTAGAGTCTGAACCATTTCAGCATTGGTTTTAATGGGGAAATCAGTGCCACATGTGTTGAGCAGATACCTCCACTGGACGGGTGACCTGAGCAGGTCCTGCATGCAGTTGATGTCCGCTTGAACTCGAGACCAGGAGGCGTAGATCACATTCTCCAGTTTGCTGGCCACAAACACGTTGGTCAGACAGGACGCAATGGCCCTAACTGCTTCTTTAAAGATCTCAGGAGACCTCTGGTCCACATGAACACAGTACACATTGTCAGGAGTGTAAATGGCTCTTAAGAGCCTTTCAAACATCTCAATCTTCTCATGGATCACCATGGAGTAAGCAATGGGGAAATCTCTCTCCTCTTTACTGAGAGAAAGTGTCAGAAACCCTCTGTCTCGGATGTAGGATGGACAATCCTTGGTTGCGTTGAGATAGAATGACTCTGGTAGCAGGGATGTTCTTTTTTTCGAGGTCATGAGATCCCTAAAAGTGTCCTTGTCCACTCCGTTCATGTCTCCTTGAATAATAGCAGAACAAGCCTTTAGTTCTCCAACATTCTGCTTTAGTAAGTGATTTAAGACCGGTTCTTCTTTATTAGAACAATTTGTCCTTTGTTCTGGATGGTTCATCAAGAGGACGGACAAGGTTGTACCTACAGAAAGAATGGAGATCATTTTCAAAATCCTCTGATTGTTAAATGCCATGTTAATTTCTTTAAGATTATAACCTGCCAGGAGAGAAGACGTGAGTCAGTGAGGTTTAAAATGGTCTCTCTTGTTAATATACCAGAAAGGTGTGACAGGAAGCGAAAGCCAACAAATAATATACAAAGGGGAAGGACTAACGTCTGCTAAAACGGTAAAGACATTGTTACACAGCAGAGGTATGGCTAGAAGGTGTGATCGTCTGAACTTACAGTCATTAAGAGCATTGTCAAAAAGTAAACTTTGCACACCAAGATATTTTGAAAACAAAATACAATTTTTGAAACATTAAGGAATATCTAAAGTAACAAGTGTCATGTGTCTGATTTTGAACTATAGGCTGGCCTCTTTGAGGAAGTTGATTATCTTATCTTTTGGCTACCAGATGTGTAGCTTTTCTGACAAGTATGTGTTAGCTTTGTGTTTATATAGCCTATTGCCACTCCTTTAGCTAATCTAGTTATCTGTTTGCAGTTATGAGCATTTCTGCACCTATTCTTTAATATATATTTCTACTGAGGCATTATAATCTTGATGCCTCACTTGAGTTAATTCATTTTGTGTTGTTCTCTATACTACTTTTGCTGTACAAAGATGCTGCCAGTCAGTCTAAAAGTAATGAATTTGTTGGTCTACAAATAATTAATTATTTTGGTAGGTTAAATGAAAGAGTATAATGCTCACAGAAAGAGATTAATGGACTATGTTTGTAGGCGTCGATTTCGGTGGGGACGGTCCGCGTCCCCACCAGATTTCGTCATGAGTCATTTTGTACCCACCACTTTTTGAAACATTGAGGCACGGATGTAGGCTACCTAATACGAATAAATAAAACATCTCCAGTTTACTAGCAGAGCAGCGCTAAAATGTGTTGTTTTTGAAATCAAGCTCAGCGCTCGTTGCCGCTGCTATCAGTAGCATATACAGTGTTCTTTTGTGGCTCGGGCAGTCTTCGCTCGGACGCGCGCTTCAATCTATCGCCGTTGAGGAGACTCTATTCATTCCGGTGAAATCACAAAATAAAGTGCACACAAACGTGTCCCTGCTTGATATACTGTAACCAGTTTTGATGAGAGAAAAAAAAACTATACGAGTGCGGGTAACCTCTGACACGCTTGGCAAAAGATCAACCACTAGACCATTTAAGAAATCAAACAAATTTTGCAGATCGATGGATTTATTTACGGGTTGAGCAGAGTGGAGAGGCTGCACAGTTTGACAAGTTTGTACCCAGCACTTCTGTAAATGCATTTCCGAATGCGTCTCTGTCCACAGCACATTTCAAACCAAACTGACGCCCGTGGAACTTGTTAAACGTCCTGAGTTGTCAGTGTTGCTGTCACATACCAGTGGCTGAAGGAATGTTGCTGAACATGCAAAACGGCCTTATGAGACACAAGACGTGTGTGAAACATTTCATAGTGAAGTCTGAAACCACAGTGGGAATGATAAAGTGCACTCATTCAATCCCATAAAATACTGCAATAAGAAGTGTTCAACACACTCAAAGCTCTGACATCAAAGGCGACAGACATTCCATTGTCCTTTTGCATATAATGTGTTTCATTGTTGTCTGTTTAATTTACTGCCTTTTTGAAACAATATTTACTTAAAGCTACAATATGTAAGATTTTTTGTAATAAAATACCCAATAATCACTAGCACAGTGCGATATATTTCCTGCAATTGTGTACTTTCAATATCCCATTAAGTCCCCAAAGATTTTTAGTTTCAGATAAATTCCAATTTTAAATAATGGCACGTCCATGTTCACGTAATACCCACGTTATCCGTGGTTTCCGCTCGTACTGCCATAGTAGCCATGGTGACAGATCCTTGTGAACGGGATCGTTTTGACAATGTTGTTGTCTGTATGTGAAAAAAGCGAAGGAAAAACTGTTCTGTTTTTGGTACATCGCCATGTAAATGTACCCTAAATGCAGGGAATTTTGGCTATAGCAAATTCTCTGAAAAAGATATCAAGAATCATGAAATAAATTCATGCATCGTCTTTCTTTTACTTACTTTTGTCACTGGCTTTGTGAATATTCTAAGAAGAATGCAATACAGTGCATAACATAATAGATGGTTATTACATTACTACTGAGATTACTGAGATTACGTGGCATTGTCTGTGTTAGTTTTAGAAACCCTCTCATGGGCCCTATTTTGGTATGTCACTTAATACAGCTAAAGTAGTATAATGAATGCCAGATCATTAAATCATGGTAATTACTCTGTGACAAAGTTGATCCAGGAACATGTTAAACTTGTTTAAATCAGGTTGTGCAGAACAGTGATAATAATGCTAGAACAACCTACCTGACAAAGCACTGTAAAAATATACCTATAAGCAGTTATAAAGTAAAGGGTGATCACTCCAAATATTCACATGATGTAGTCCTAGTCCATAGAAATAAATTAAAAAATGCCCCTTATGCCGGGGCACTTCAAAATTTTTCAGGACAAGGAAAACCTAATTATCACTATGTCAATTGCAATTCCGAGATTGAATTACTCATATACTGTATATGTATATTCAAGTCTGAAGTCTTTAAACTGGATTTGAGACACTTTTTTACCATTGAGACGACTGGGGAAAAGTGTCTTAATATTTACTAAATGATTAGTAAATGTTTATAAACATCTACAAATAATGAATAGTTTCAATTTTAGATTGGGTAAAAACATTGAACAAATAATTAATAGCCTAGATGATTTTTTATTACTTAAACAAAAAAAATACACACCACAACAAACTAAGTCCAAATGTATGACCTTTCACAGACTGTGGTTATGAGTTACTGAATAATATTAACATGAATAGTGTGTAAAGTGTTTAAAATTACCAATGAGACTATTTTTTTCACAACAGTTGAAAAAAAAGTTAAAAAGTTGAATTAGTAATCTTAAGCACTTTACACACTATTCATGTTAACATTATTGTAAATGTAAAAAAAAGTGCATTAAAAAATATAAGGATCGAAGTTTAATGAAACCATTAGCATTTTATTTACATTAATATTAATGTAGGCGGGTCTGCCTCAGCGGTCTAACTGGACTTGTCACGTGGTTTACTCCCTAACACCATTGAACATGACACATGTGGTGTGACCATTTTGTTCTGTTTGACACCTGTAGTTTATTGACATATTTGCATAACTAGGTTTGGTATAAGGTTGGTTAGCTTCAGCTGAAAATGACTTCCTTGTAATCGGTTCCTGTACAAGGCACAATGTAAATTTAATAAAATATATTCCTACAATGTTTACTATATTTGTTGTATAAAAGGTGTAAATATGTAGTCCATTAAATTCTAAAGGAATAGTTCACTCAAAAATAAAAACACATATAATAAAAAAACACTCATAAACACACACACACACATATTAGGCCTATATATGTTTTTTTTTTTTACCAAAATGCTATTAATGTTTTCTTCCATTAGCCATTTTCCACCTGCCTGCCTGATGTGATCTGTCAGATTTGGCCACTAAAATGTTAAAGAATAGAAAAGAGCTGTGTAAAATTTGTGCTACAAGTTATAAGGTTTTGTAACAACACAAGGATGAGTACATTATGGCATATTGTATATGTTGTGGATGAACTGTCATTTTTATGTGTCTTGTTAGATAAAGGTTTATTTGTTTTGATTTTGTAAAATAAGAACATAAAATCTGAACATTAACACACACTGAGATACTTCACATGCTTAAACTTTATTTAAAATCAAAGATAAAGGATGTTTCAAGCAAATATTCAAGCATCATCATTTAGAAGATAATGCTTTCAAAAAACTCAAATTCATATTACCAGTCAGATATACAGTACGGATTGTTTCTTCTCAATACAAAAAACATTTAATTATAAACAGAAAAAAAAAAAGATAATTCTGTGATTAATTATAATAATAATACATTTTATTTGTTGGCGCCTTTCAAGTGTCACTGTGGGTTGCAGGAAGGCAGACGGAGACGAGGATATAAGACGGATATTGGACAAACACTGACTGAACAGATGGAACTTAAATACAAACACAGGTGATACAGATGACGATGACGACTAAACAGGTGACTGAACTGATAATGACAGTAACCATGGATACGAAGGAGTGGCGGGAAAAGAACAAAGGAGAACAGGAACCAATCAAAATACAAACTGAAAGTCCAAACAAACACTGACACGTGACATCAAGACATCCAAGGACACCTTACAGAACATAAATAAACAGAACATTAATACAAGCCCAACAATAATATCAATAGTAAAAATCTAAATAATAAGTACATTCAAGATGTTAAAAACCATTAAGTCCAGGAAATTAAGTTGGAATGATGAAATTTATGTAGGATAAGGTAATCTAAACAGATGTGTTTTAAGATGTGATTTGAATTGATGGAGAGAGTCCAGTGGCAAATTTGAGGTGGGAGAGCATTCCAAAAAGACGTGGAGCAGAGCGGCTTGAAGGCTTTAATGGTGCTGAGTCAGAATGTTGGTACGGTTAAAATTGCAGCCATGGAGGTGCGAATTGTCGGGGAGGATTTTAGGGAAGAAGCAGGTATGAGGGGGCAAGGTCATGGAGGGCTTTGAAGGTAAGCAGAAGAATTTTGTAGTTGATCTGGTAAGGAACAGGAAGCCAGTGAAGCTGAGTAAGAAGCGGTGTGGTGTGATCAGTTGATCTGGTGTGGGTGATAATATGAGCAACAGAGTTCTGATAGGATTGGAGGCGATGGAGGACTTTATTTGTGGTGCCAACGAGGAGGGCGTTGCAGTAGTCAATATGGGATGTAATCAGGACATGAACAAGGACCTGTGTATTGTGTTAGGAGAGGGAGGGGCGGAGTCTAGAGATGTTGTGGAGGTGAAAGTAAGCAGTCCGAGTGATATTGCTGATGTGGGGGCCAAAGGAAAGTGCACTGTCTAGAATGACGCCGAGACTTTTGACTCAGGAGGAAGTGGGAATCGGAGAGCCATCAACTGACAAGGTGAACGGATGACGTTTGGAGAGTGTGGCCTTTGAACCAATGAAGAGAACCTCACTTTTATTTGAATTACTCCCCCTCATGTCGTTCCAAACCTGTAAGAGCTTTGTTCATCTTCAGAACACAGATTAAGATATTTTTGATGAAATCTGAGAGCTTTCTGATCCTCCACATAGTCTGCAGAAAGGTAGTAAAAACATTCAAATAGTCCATGTGACTTGAGTGGTTCAACCATAATTTTATGAAGCGACGAGAATAATTTTTGTGCGCAAAAAAACTAACAAAAATGTTGACTTTATTCAACAATTTTTTCTCTTCCCTCTGTTTCAGTCTCTGACGGTGTTTAAAGGTTTAAACAATTCACTGATGATCCCGAAGAAACCACAATGCAGTAAGATTTGGTGAAAACGTTTTGAATTTGAAAATCAAGGTAAATTATACTTAATTTGTCTTCCGGGAAACATGTAAGTATTAGTAGGGAGGTTAAGTGACTTTTGACTTCAAGTCATGATGCAAAGGTCCCCTTTGGTATGAAGTACCTTAGGGCCATAGAAATAAATTTATCCTAAGACACAAGTGAGATCACATTTTGTATCTTATATACGCACATTTTTTAAAAATGGCCGCCGACCATACTTGAGAGGCCCATATCTTTGCTTCTGTTATAGCTATAATGTCAAATTTGGTATCAACGGGTACATTTTTGTGGTCAAGGAGTCCAATAAAATAGGTTCCAAGACTAAAAAACAATAATTTTGCCCTTAACATGACAATTGGAGGTGAAGAATGAAATTTTTTATTAAAAAACGCATCCCAAACACACAGTCCATTCACAACTTAATAAATTCTTCGTTTAGGTCTGCTTCGCATGCGCCCTTTACAGCACTGGCTGAAGACGCGGGTCCTGCGTCGAGCATGGGCATCCGGTCGTTTTCGTCTCAAGGTAACTCAGAACTGTGTCACAGCTCTGGAGCCCTGAAGGCGGTCGACTGGTATCAGACAGGTGTAAACCTGGGAGTAATCTCTAAACTGATAGTGGTTTCGACAGACGCCTCCAATTCGGGCTGGGGCACCCTCTATGAGGGTAGACCGACTTTTGGCCTATGGTCAAACCAAGAAAAGAGCTTGCACATAAACTGTCTAGAGATGAAGGCGGTCGAGAACGCCTTGCGGTTCTTCCTTCCCCTTCTAAAGGGCCACCATGTCCTTGTCCGCACGGACAACATGTCGGTGGTTTCCTACATAAATCGCCAGGGCAGTCTGAGATCACGGAACCTTCATGCACTGGCAGAACGCATCCTTGTATGGGTTCAGCGCAACCTACTCTCGCTGAGAGCGGCGCATGTGCCAGGCCATCTTAATGTGCGTCCAGACAGGCTGTCCAGGGACAACGTTCCCCCAGGGGAATGGTCCCTCCACCCTCAGACAGTTCAGCTGTTGTGGGACACCTTTGGCACAGCAGAAGTCGACCTCTTTGCGTCTCAAGACAACGCTCAGTGTCCAATATGCTTCACAAAGAACAAGGACGCGCTGGCCCATCACTGGCCCAGCCGCCTTCTCTATGCTTTCCCTCCGATCATGCTGTTACCACAGGTAATCAAGCGTATAAGGGAGAACGGTTCCTGTGTACTTCTAGTAGCTCCGTTCTGGCCGAACCAAATTTGGTTTCCGGAGCTGATGCAGCTTCAGAGCTTGCCTCCATGGCCTGTCCCGTTGAGAAGAGATCTCCTCTCATAGGCCGGGGGTACGATTTGGCACCCACGACCCGAGCTTTGGGCTCTGCATGTGTGGGCTATCAACGGGTACCCGTCAGTCTCCCCGACGGAGTGTTAAACACGATTACGCAAGGTAGAGCGCCCTCTACTAGACGGCTTTGTGCTTCCAAGTGGTCAGTGTTCTCAGGTTGGTACTCAGCTCGCAACCTGGATCCACAAGATTGTGGGGTGTCAGAGGTTCTCTCCTTCCTACAGGAGCTCTTGGATAAGTGTAGATCCCCATCCATGCTTAAGGTATATGTGGCGGCTATTGCTGCGTTTGTCAAACATTCGCATGGCCAGTCACTGGGTTGGAACGACCTTGTAGTCCGCTTCCTCAGGGGAGCTAGAAGGATGAACCCTCCACGCCCCCCCTCGGACCTTTCCTTGGTCCTGTAGGCCATGAAGGGTGCCCCTTTCGAACCTCTACAGTCTGTGGACCTTAAGTATCTCTCATTACAAACAGCCTTTCTGGTGGCTATCGCCTCAGTCAAGCTAGTGGGTGACTTACACTCACTTTCTGTTAGCGCGTTGTGCCTTGAGTTTGGGCCTAATGACTCCAAGGTCATCCTCAAACCAAGACATGATTATGTCCCCAAAGTACTTGCCACTCCTTTCAGAGCACAAGTCTCTGTGGATCTGACAGCGAGTCTGACATTCTCTCGTCACAGGCGATTTTTGAGATTCGCCTTCGAGGGCCAGGCATATCAATACACAGTCCTACCGTTCGGCCTGTCCCTGGCATCCTGTATATTATGATGTGCATGGATGCTGCTCTCGCGCCCCTGAAACTTCAGGGCATACAAGCTTTGAACTATTTGGATGATTGGCTGATTCTAGCTCGATCTCATTCAGAGCTCATAGAACACAGAACCATATTACTCGAACACCTCGAGAATCTTGGTCTCACAGTCAACTGGGAGAAGAGCTCGCTGTCCCCTAGCCAGGAAATATCCTTTCTGGGCACAGAGCTGAACTCGCTGTCAATGACAGCGCGACTATCGCCAGAGCGCATACCGAACATTGTGGCACTATAGTCCCGCTCAAGAGATTACAGAAAATGCTGGGCCTCATGGCCTCATCCTCATCAGTACTCCAGCTGGGTCTGCTTCGCATGCGCCCACTGCAGTGGTGGCTGAAAGCACGAGTGCCGTCTCGAGCTTGGGCCTCCGATCTGTTTCGCCTCAGGGTCAATCAGAAATGCGTCGCAGCTCTGAAACCTTGGAAGGCGACCGACTGGTACTGGAACCACCGCCTCTTCAATCTGACATTCTCTCTTCGGATCTGACAGCAAGTCTGACGTGAATCTCCTTTGCTTGGTTAGGGCCCTTAGAATTTACGTGGAACGTTCGGCTGCTTTCAGACGGTCAGGACAACTATTTGTTTAGTTTGGTGGCCGATCTAAAGGTCTAGCTGCCCATTTTTATATCCCCATATCATATGAACTCAGGGCGCTCGCCCTTGGGTCAGTGTTGTGGATGATTTAGCACGCATAGCGTTTTAAATTGGACTCCCGTAGCGTAAGCTAGCTTACGCAACATGAGAGTACTCTCGTAAGAGAACGTCACGGTTACTAACATAACCTCGGTTCTCTCTAGAAGAGGGAATGAGTGTTGCGTAACCCTGCCGTGCTTGTGCTACCATCTGGTTTCGCTTCAGTCGATGAAAACCAAGGAGCATCTTATCGAGCTCTGGCTTATATAGGTATAAGCCACGCCCATTCGCCCACACGCCCACTCATTGGTGCTTACGTCACATGCAGTGCCTCGATAGGTTGCAGCAGTTGCCGCATAGCATCCAATAGGCGCGCGAGCTGCCTCGCCTAGGTCTGCTAGCTGCAGCAAGTGTGTTTTAAATTAATAAAAATTATAAGGATAATTTTTGGCTTCAGTATTCTTGAGAAAAGAGGTTTTCCCTCTAAGGTTTTTTTTTCCATAGTCAACTAGCTAGCTATTTATTAGTTATCTAACATTAAAAACATTTTTCTATTTAATGAGAAAGTCATACGAACCTCAAAGTGTTAACCTGTTACCTCTGACCTTCAAAAGCTGTCACAGCTCCTGGTGCAGATGGGATGTGTTGTTGCAGGAACTGATATGCTATAGGCTACTCCTGACTGGTCGAAATCTCATGCTACTTAGGACAAATTTAATGTACAGAACTAGCTGCACTACTTAAATACAAAAATAAAGTTTTTGAACGAAAAGATAAGTCACTCTGATGACAATTTTTTATGTGAAATGTGCATATTTACCCCCAATTGTCATGGTATGGGGAAAATTATTTTTTTTTAAACTTGAAACCAATCTTATTGGATTCCTTGACCCCAAAAATGTACACTTTGACACCAAATTTTGTCATTATAGCGATAACTGAAGCAAAGATATGGGCTCTAGAGTATTTTCGGCGCATTGGCGGCCATTTTTGAAAAAACATGTTTATTTCTGATACAAAGTGTGATCTCACTTGTGTCTTAGGATAAATTGATTTGTATGACCCTAAGGTACTTCCATACCAAAGGAGACCTTTGCATCATGACTTGAAGTCAAAGGCCTATTTTTTGGGCTTAACCTCCCTACTATATCTTCTGTTGCTTCCAAAGGGCAGTACTAAAGGAAAAAAATAAAGACAAATTTGGGCATCTTCATCCTGTTCAAAAGTTTTCACCCCCCTCTTCTTACTGCATCATGTTTCCTTCAGGAGCATCAGTGAATTTTTGAACCTTTTTAATAGTTGTCCTCAGTGTGAAAAGATGGATCTCAAAATCATACAGTCACTACTGGAAAGGGTTAAAAATATGCCAAAGATGCTGGAAAACTATGCAAAAGATGCTGGAAAACTGAAGATATTTTGGGACTCAGATGATTTTTCTGAAGAACATTGGGCAGTTTAACTGCACAGGACAAACAAGGGACTCAAGAACATCACAAAACAAAAAAACTGACATGGATCCACCCGCGGCGCTACCATTTTGACCCAGGCCTATAGTGAGTATAGTGAGTGATTTTCATTCTAGCAGTTCATCCAATAAGCAGCACGAGGAAAGCTTTGAGTGAAATCTTCTCAATCAATCAGCGGCTTCTACCCCACGTGTGACTTAAGGGGGTCGCACACCGGACGAGAAGCGCAGCGCCGCGTCTTTAAAATGCGAACACTTCCACAGAAATCGCTGAAACGGAGATGAAGGGGAACCCCTTATTTTAACTGGCCCATCCAGTTTTCTGGAGGCCCACCCACAATCAAATTCCTGGCGCCGCTAGTGCGTGGATCATCCAGGTAATGACATTAAGAATCAGGGGTATGTAAACTTATGAACAGGGCCATTTTTATAAATTCAGCTATTTTTTGTCTTGTGGACTAATATGTAAACATCTTTTATGTAAAATATGGTCCCACTTTATATTAAGTGTCTTTAAGTATTATGTACTTACATTGAAAAACATGTACAATGTACTTATTGTGTTGATGTTGTACTGTAAAACACTTTTGCTGCTATTGAGGTGTTATATGGGTAAGGTTAGGGGCTGGTGTGGTGGTATGGGTAGCTTTAAGGGTGGGTTAATGTGTAAGGGAAGGGTCAATAGTGTAATTACAAATGTAATTACATACATTAATTACAGCTGTACTTATATGCAGGTATTTTAAAAATATAAGTAGACAATGTAAAAACATGTATGTACACAATTATTCCATTGTATCAAATTATTAGTTTCAATGTAAGTACATAGTACTTAAACCCACTTAACCCTCTGGGGTTCCTAATTTTTATGCCACCTGGGGGGTCTTCGGGTCTAAATAGACTCGGAGGGCGGATTCATATATATATATATATATATATATATATATATATATATATATATATATATATATATATATATTCACCAATTTTTTTCTTTGGTGTTTTGAGAGAATTTTATGATAATAATTAATATTTATGCAATAATTATGATCCTGTTTGACCCATTGAATATAATAGAATTTTTTTATGATTTTTATTTTTTTATTTTTTTTATTAATGCTGTATTTCAGGTTAAAGCAGAGACTAGGCCTATAGAAAACTTTTTTTGGACTTTTTTGTAGTCAGATTGGTGCCATCTGGTGGATCTAGTAAGCATGATTACGTGCAATATCATATTTTAACCACTAGATGGATTTACAGCTCTCTGTAGAAAGGCTTGTGAATTCTAGTGATTTTTGCACATATTTGCCTATTTCTTTCAGGTTGTTGATTTTAATATATAATAACAGATTCTCAAAGACTATTTTTGTCAAGTTTTTTGTTTGTTTGGTTGGTTTGAATGGTAATTTGAAGTGCCAAATATATAGTTTTACTTTATAATAAAGTCAAACCTGAACATTGCATTAGAAAGACAACAAATGGAAAGCATTTTGTTACCCATTGTTTTAATTCTAACTTAATAAAAGTGCAATTATTTCAGTCATAACATATTTTTACTAATCTTTAATAATAAACATTTTTATTAAAATTATTTTTTGCAATTCAATGAACAAATTCAATGATCAGTAACTCAAAATTGGCAACATCAAATAAGAGCGTCAAAATGCGCTCCCCTTACAACTCTATTAATAACTTAAGCCCCGTTCACACCGCCAGAGACTTTGTCGCTGTATGTCGCTCGGCTCTCTACTGTTGTGGGCGTACGTAGTGCTGCCGCTCTAATGTTATTAGACTGCATGTCTGGCCATATCTATACAAAATACCTTCAAAAGTGATATTTACAACTATATAACTATATAATTTTAATTTGACTAGGAATTAGGCTCAAAAGAAACAGTATGCTGTTGGGAGAGTGTTTTATATTACCACAGCAGTGTTCAGTAAATAATTTACAAGAGCAGGGGTCGGCAACCTATTTGTCATAAAGTGCCATTTTTAAGTTTCCTAGTTCATCACTGTGCCATAAATCTCAATCAGAGGGCATTTGTCTCACGATTGGATTGCTTTCCAATCAGAGAAAAAACATGAAGTGATCAGGTACGCATGAACGGAGTCACATGCATCACAGTCATTTTAATATGTATGGAATGTTTAATAGGGACTCTATACACTTGGTTGAAATTTATAGCATTAACTATTTACAGCGGAACGAGCTTTAAGGTGTCAGTTGGATAACTTGTTTGCGCTGATGTGCAGTGGTCAGCGCGACCACTCTGACCAATGGTTTGTTAGAGCTGCACGCTTTCATGACTTGTGCAGTTTAATACTCACACTTTAATAATATTAATAACTCCTAACTTAATAAAACAAGTTGTTAGCCTACTACAAGGAATTATTACATCAATATGTAGATCTGTATATAGGTGGGAGGTAGGCTACTTTATTTGAATGAAATACATACACCCCTCTCGCGCTTGCTTGCGTGCCAGCGATTAACCCTCCGCGTGCCAGTGTTGGCACGCGTGCCTTAGGTTGCCGACCCCTGTACTAGATTAACGATCGATCAATCAACTAATTAAACTCACTCATACTGTCATAAAAACGTCATACTAAAACGTCATTCGAATTTGACAAATAATCAATTTTCTTGTCCCTATAGTCAACATAATGCAGAGGAAACTGTAAAATGAACTGCAGCAGTAGGCTACTAAAATTGCATCATAAAATTACACCACTCGAACTATAAATGTATGAATTAAACTCACTGAGACTGTTGACAGTTTCTTTTCCATGCATCATTTTATTATATCTATATACAGTCAAATCTTATAAAACAGTGAAATCGTCCTCGAACTCTTCTTGCCTGCACTCGAGACGGTGACGTGAGCTCCACTGAAAAGTCTTCTTTCTTATTGGTTGTCGCTCGCGAAAATCGTTTCTCATTTGCATAAAGTTGAAATTTCTCAACTTATGTCGCTTGTCTCTTGTCGCTTGACACGCCCACATTCTGTCGCCAACGGTCAATGTCGCTCGTGTCGCCGGAAGTCGCAAGCGCTCCATTGAAATGAATGGGATCATGTCGCTTTGTCGCTGCGTGTCGCTGGCGGTGTGAACGGGGCTTTAACTGTACTGATCCACTTTTGCGACACAACTGAAGCGTGGTGTCGCACGCCTCTCCACATTTGTAAGTTGATGGGCGTTCCTCAAGTTTACCGCTATGGGCGTGGGTTTGACCCAGCGGCCAGTCTAGAACAAAGGCCCCTCGAGAGACTACTTCTATTGGATAGACGCGTCGCGTTTGACGGATTCATTTGCATAAAGATGGGCATCGGCCAGCTTTTTGACGCGCAACATTTTTCCAAATGAAGCGCCGCCTTCCTGGGATGCTTTGCGGGCGCGTTAAAGTCGTGTGACGTCACCCATAGGAATAAAGCGGAGTGCGGCGCGACTGAAGTGTCGCACGGACAAGTGGATCAGTACCGTAAGAATGGATCAAGGTATTAACTTACTTTTTGTTTTATTAAAAAGCTGATATTCGTCTGCGTAAAAGGACTCTTACTGTGTTGACTTCCGCGAATGATAAGCCTTCCGAATTTGAGTGCAAATCTATAGCATTTTACCGCAAAACAGAGAAATTGTACTTAATCCTATCTATTGATATAAAGTGCTGGTGTGTGTGTGTGTGTGTGTGTGTGTGTGTGTGTGTGTGTGTGTACCAATGACAGACCTATGTGTGAACCAATGACAGACCTGTGTGTGAACCAATCACAGACCTGTGTGTGAACCAATTACAGACCTGTGTGTGAACCAATCACAGACCAAAACCATAAAATGACGTTGTCAGGAACGTAAAAAAGGGAGGGGTTTGGAATCAATCCCACAACAAAAACAAAATCAGAGGAGTATAAATTAAGTAATATCTGGTTTAAATCCCCTACACCTATTAGTAATATCCCTATTTGGTTATTTCCAAAAACTGAGATAGACTTAAATATATTGGAAATAAAAAACGAATGGGAAGAGAGTGGGAAAGGACATCTGGCAAGTCAATATAAGGAGAAAATATTACAGTTACTTAGATATGTATACAGACGGATCTAAAGATGAAGAGGACAAGGTAGGAATAGGAATATATATATACCAACAATGAAGGTAAGTATTGGGAAAAGATTACCTGATCAGGCTTCAGTATATACAGCTGAGATGATGCCGATTATTGTAGGACTGCAGTGGGTTGAGGAAGTAAAACGATACTCGGTTACTAACGTAACCTTGGTTCTCTCTAGAGAGGGAACGAGTATTGCCTAAGTTTAGCTTACGCTACGGGAAAGATTCATCTTCTCGAGATATTGGAGCCAAAAAATTATCCTTAATTTTGTATTCATTGTCAACGCAGTGCAGCAGCTAGCAGACCTAGAGCAGGCCATCTCGCGTGCTCATTGGCTGCCCTGCGGGCAACTGCTGCAGCCTACCAGTGAGCCCGGCGTGACATCACGCCCAATGAAGGGCTCCCGCGCCTTCATAGCGTCACAGCCCGCCGGAATGGGCGTGGCTTAGCGTATAAAAGTAGGGGCTGTAGGCTGACTTCTCTGGTTTTTCGTCGACTGAAGCGAAGTCGCTGGTGGCGCGAGCACGGCCGGTTACGCAATACTCGTTCCCTCTCTAGAGAGAACCGAGGTTACGTTAGTAACCGAGTATCGTTCTCTTACGAGAGGTTCTCTCGTATTGCGATTTTTTAGTTTACGCTACGGGAACACTTTGTCAACGCCGTGCGCGCCAAGCATCCACCATGAGACCCCGAACTTTCAGGGGAACCCCATAAGTGGAAAAAATAAGGTGGCCAGCCACGCGGGCCATTACTTGTACATTACTTGCCATTAAGCACACATAGGGAATACAGAGCAGCATGCCGGTCTGTTTAGGCACATGGCACATACCCTACTAGTGCAGCTCAACCAGGAGAGCTGAGTAACGTGAGAGTGATCTGAGCAGGAAGATCTGGGCAGAATACACCTCCTTCAAACTGACAAAAGTTTAGCCTGCAAGGCAGGAACTTCTAGGTTATAAAACCTGACAAAGGTAGACGGAGAGCTCCAGCCCGCCGCTACACATATGTCATGGATAGAAATCCCACTGGACCACGCCCACGGCGAGGCCACGCCTCTCGTGGAATGAGCCCTGATGCCCAGAGGGCATTGCAGACCTTTTAACGCGTAAGCAGCTGCTATAGCGTCCACTATCCATCTGGACAGGCTCTGTTTCGAGGAGGCGAGACCCTTGGTGCGCCGACCAAACAAAACAAAAAGCTGTTCTGAGCTGTTCTAGGTCTGAGGATGACTTTAGAGTCATTCGGCCCGAACTCAAGACACGACGCGCTGACAGACAGCGCATGCAGGTCCCCCACACGTTTTATTGACGACAGTGCAGTCAGAAAGACGGTTTTCAGTGATAAATATATTTCAACCCCAAGGAGTCTAGTGGTTCAAATGGAAAGGCTTTCAGGGCCTCGAGGACCAATGAAAGATCCCACATAGGAACCGACGGGGGGCGCGGCGGGTTCATCCTTCTAGCTCCTCTAAGGAAGCGGATGACCAACTCATGTCTTCCCAGTGACTGGCCGTGCGTCGATTCTGCGAACGCTGCCACGGCCGCCACGTATACTTTGAGCGTGGATGGGGACCTCCCCTTATCCAACAGCTCTTGAAGGAAGGTGAGCAGATGCGCCACCCCGCATGTCCGTGGGTCCAGATCTCTGTCGGTGCACCATCCGGAGAGGAATCACCATTCTCGTGGAAGGAGCTCTAGACTGCGTGATCGTGTTCATCACTCCTTCTGGCAGGGCAACGAGTACCTGTTGATCAACCATGCGTTCAGAGACCAGCGCTCTGGATGGGGATGCTAGATCGCGCCGCGAGCCTGAGAGAGGAGATCTGCCCTCACCGGAATCGGCCACGGAGCTGTAAATGACAGCCGCGCTAGTTCCGTGAACCAAATCGGATTCACCCAACGCGGGGCTATGAGGAGCACCGAGTGGCGCGTTTCCCTGATTTTCTTGATCACCTGTGGTAACAGAGAGACCGGAGGGAAAGCATATAGCGGGAGGCTGGGCCAAACCTGGGCCAGCGCGTCCTCGTCCGAGAAGAACGTCGGGCATTGAGCGTTGTCTTCTGACGCAAATAGGTCGACTTCCGCTCTGCCGAATAGGCGCCACAGCTTCTGGACCGTTTGGGGGTGCAGGGACCATTCCCCTGGGGGAACAGTTTGTCTGGGCCGTCGTTCAAATGGCCAGGCACATGCGCCGCCCTCAGCGAACGCAGGTGCATCTGAGACCAAATAAGGAGGCGTTCCATCAGATTGCAGAGATTTCTGGATCTGACACCGCCCTGACGGTTTACAAAGGATACCACAGACATGTTGTCCGAGCGGACAAGAACATGTTGGTCCTGTATGAACGGGAGGAAGCGCTTAAGCGCGTTCTCGACCGCTATCTTTTCCAGACAGTTTATGTGAAAACACTTCTCTTGGTCTGACCACTGGCCGAAGACCGGTCTGCCCTCGAACAGCGCGCCCCAACCCGAGTTGGACGCGTCTGTCGAAATGACTTTCCGATAAGAGATGGTTCCCATCATCACTCCCTACTGGTACCAGTCGGCTACTAACCAGGGCTGCAGAGCCGCTATGCAGGTCTGAGTCACTCTGATTTTCTGGCCGCCAGAAACCCAGGCTTGGCGGGACGCGCAAGCATTCAACCAGCGTTGGAGCGGGCACATGCGCAGTAGGCCCAGCTGAAGCACCGCTGCAGCTGATGCCATACAGCCCAACATCCTTTGAAATGTTTTCAAAGGGAGAAAGCTGCCCTTCTGGAAAGATGCGGCTAGGTGGCGAACATGGCGCGCGCGCTGTGTCGATAAACGAGCCGTCATGGTCACCGAGTCCAGTTCTATTCCTAAAAATGGAAATTGACTGGCTGGGCAGTAATGAGCTCTTGGTCCAGTTGACCGTGAGATCCAAGCTTTCCAGGTGACTGAGAAGCACTGTTCTGTGAGATAGCCGTTCTGTCTCTGACTGTGCCAATATCAGCCAATCATCCAGGTAGTTAATCATTCGCAGCCCCTGACTTCTCAGGGGGGCGAGCGTCGCGTCCATGCACTTCGTAAATGTACGGGGTGCTAGGGACAGGCCGAACGGCAGGACGGTGTATTGATATACCTGACCGTCGAAGGCGAATCTCAAAAATTGCCTGTGACGGGGTATTATCTGAATCTGAAAATAGGCATCCTTAAGATCTAGAGAAATAAACCAGTCCCTCGGGCGAACGTGCGCGAGGATTTTCCTGGTCGTAAGCATTATGAACAGTCTTTTTGCAAGCACTTTGTTCAAACATCTCAGATCTAGGATAGGTCTGAAGGCTCCGTCCTTCTTGGGTACGAGAAAATATCGGCTGTAAAAACCTGACTCGCTCAGAGAAGGCGGTACCTTTTCTATAGCCCCTTTGCACAGGAGCTTTGCTATTTCTGCGTGAAGTAGGTGTGCTACTTCCGCATTCACTATCGTTGCGGTCCGGGCTTGAAAGTGCGGGGGACAGCGGATGAATTGAAGTGTATAGCCCTGCTTTATTGTGCTCAGCAACCATTCTGAAATCCCTGGGATAGTTTCCCACGCAGCTATGTGAGCCGCTAGGGGGTGAATGGCCTCCGGGTTAAGATCGCCGCCATTTGTGGGCTTGTGAAACTGAACCGGAGCCGAAAGCGCGGCGCGCGCGCTCTCGGTTCTGGGCAATGGCTGCTCGCTGAAAGCCGAAACCGGCTGATTTATGTGAGATGTCCCAATCATAAGGGACGGGGAACATTCTTTTTTCACTTTTTGACGCGCTAGCAGCGCTCCGGGCGGAAAAGCTTCCTGTAAGCGTGAGTGCGTGTGCGCGGGCACGAGACTTACAAGTGTATTTGACGCCCCGATCATAATGGATGGGGAGCGTCTTATCAATGCCCTGCGTTTTGTGATAACACTTAAACGCGCGGGCGGAGCCCGGGGGGTGGTTTGTGTTAGCAAGCGTGAACGCTCTCTGGCGGGCACGAGACTTAGATTCATAACCTGATTTTTTGATCGTGTAACAGAGCGGGCAGATAGTGGGCACAGACCTGTGGACACATTTCTTACATTCAACACTCGAGCGGTTTTTCTGCGCTTCATGAGAGTGTTCTCTGTGAGTGACACGAGATTCAAAGTGCTTGTGTGTAGGGGTGAACACTGGGGCGTGGGCACTTTCACTACACTTAAAACACAGATGGCGTGAGCCGGACCAGACATTATACTCTTTTTGAGATTTCTCTGGGTCGCCGTGAAAACGGCGTTTCTGTGCAGGCGAGAGGGTGAGCAAACGGTCTCATTGGCTGCTAAATGAACCACTGCAGTAGCCTGTTTGAAGGTGACTGACAGGGAAATAAACTTTGACGGCAGTCCGGCCGCAGCGGGACACGCGCGTCTTTTCTCTCTCTTTGTTAGGAGGGCTTCGCGTGCTCAGACTTCAGCGTGATCTTCTGCCGAGGCCCTCTGGGGGGCGGCGGTCTGTGACGGCTGTCTGAGTGCGACTTAGGGCGGACGCCCTGACGTCGCTGCGAAGGCTGTGGCTGTGCTGGATGCTGGGCGCTGGCTCGCACAGGAGGCTGTTCTTTTCTTTGTCTCTCGCGAGAGCGGCCTGTAGCGGAGCATGAGCGTCGCGGCAGGAAGAGGTTCATGGCCTGCGTGGTCTTCTGTACCTAAGAAAAACGGTCAACGATCCCGTTCACCGCTGGGCCGAAGAGACCAGTGAGGGAGAGCGGCACGTTCAGGAAGGTGGCTCGCTCAGTTTCCCTCATATCCGCGAGCGTCAACCAGAGGTGCCTCTCTGTTACAGTCAACGCGGCCATGGCTCGTCCAATGGCTTGAGCTGCAGTTTTAGTGGCGCGGAGAGAGAGATCCGTCACACTTCTCAGGTCTGTAACCGCAGCTGGATCCCGGCCCTTCTCATGCCATTCACGGAGGAGGTCGGCTTGCAGGATCTGTAGCACAGCCATGGAGTGGAGAGCAGATGCGGCCTGGCCGGAGGCGGGATATGTGCGGCCGACCAAGGCGGAAGTGGTTCTGCAGGCTTTTGACAGGAGGGCTGACCGTGACTGCCATCTCGCGGAGGGCGGGCAAAGGTGCGCTGCGACCGCCTCTTCCACAGGGGGAATAGCCTAGTACCCTTTCTCGGCGGCGCCGTCCACTTGGGAATGGAGTTCCGGCAGGAATGGAGCGGCCTGCTTGCTGAAGCTGCACGGCGGCGACTTCGAAGGAAACAGCTGTCGAGCCTGTTCGGCACGGGTTCCTTCAGCAGCGACCACTCGAGCCCGAGACGGTCAACAGCTTGCGTCAGCAGGCGCATCAGTTCTGCATCAGCTCCAGCGCGGGTACGGGTGGATTCCTGGATCGACGAGGAGGCGGAGTGAAGCGACCATTCCTCGCTGTCTGATGCCAGGATGGAGCAGCAGTCTCTCGTGGCGTGTCCCTAGGCCTCATCGTCAGATGCGACGGGAGTGAGGCTCGTGAGCGGCAGCTGCGCGTCGGTGAGGGGGGGCGGGAAGGTGAAAGTGAGGCTCGAGGGAGGTTCTCCGGCGAGCGCGTCGCTGTGGCCACAGGTTCTGGCTGTCTCAGGGAACGGCGCTTCTTCCTGCGCGGTCCCACAGAGGGCGGAGTGACTGCTGCGGTGTTGAAGGCTTCGACTCCAGCCCGCAGGGTCGACAGCAGAAGCGCTTGACAGAGCTCGCAGCCCCCGGACGCGAGGGCGAGCTCTGCATGTTCCAGGCCCAGGCAGAGACCGCAGATCAAGTGGCGCTCTCTGGCGCTGAGCGGGGCTGTACACGAGCCGCAGGAAGCGTGAGGCATCTTTAAAAAGACACTCGCTGCTCTTTTAGAATAGGTAGCAAGGTAAAGGATACGTCGCCAGATAGCGTAGCTGGCACGGATGGCTGAAGGTGGCGAAGACGGCCGGCTTCCTCAGCGCTGTCCTAAGCTGGCTGTTCGCTGTTCGACGGCGGCGGTGGCTTTTCTCAGATCCAGCGATGCGAAGAGCTCGCTGATAAGACGAAAAATCAGAGAAGTCTGCCTACAGCCCCTACTTTTATATGCTAAGCCACACCCATTCCGGCGGGCTGTGACGCTATGAAGACGTGGGCGCCCTTCATTATGCGTGACGTCATGCCGGGCTCACTGGTAGGCTGCAGCAGTTGCCCGCAGGGCAGCCAATGAGCACGCGAGATGGCCTGCTCTTGGTCTGCTAGCTGCTGCACTGCGTTGACAATGAATACAAAATTAAGGATAATTTTTTGGCTTCAATATCTCGAGAAGATGAATCTTTCCCGTAGCGTAAGCTAAACTTACGCAATACGAGAGAACCTCTCGTAAGAGAACCAGACAGAGTGATAGGTTGTGTTGATTCTGTAGCAGCCCTTTGTATTCAAAAAATGAAATCTGATAGAGAAGATTTAATGCTCGAAATTCAACAACGTTTATTTAGATTACAGAGACTACGGATAGATGTGCGATTCTGCTGTGAGATGTGAGATTCCACGTAGGTATTAAAGGGAATGAGGGAGCAGGTAAAAAAGCCAAAAAATCAACCAGGACGATGTCATAGATATACCCATTGGAAAAGGAGAAGCTGAGGCAATACTCAAAAAATAAATGAAGAAGAAATGGCAGGACAGGTGGGATATGGATAAAAGTGGAAGGAGATATTACAGTGTGCAAAAATCTATTAATGCTCAGGGTGTGAATAGAAGTAACAGACGAGAGGAGAGCGTTTTAACCAGGCTGAAGCATGAACTATATTGGGAGAGTAACTTGTATGTTATGTTCTTGCAAGTAAACTTCCACACAAAAATCACATTGTCATCGTGAATACTATACAACACTGCAATCGTTACATGCGTTTTTTAGGCCAAAAAATGTTTTGTCACATACAGCAAACATCTCCTCACTATCCGCTAGCTGCCTGTCCCCTGAACACACTGTAAAAAAAACAGGTCTCTGCAGGCCCCGGGCTCCACAAACGGCAACACGAACATACTGGGCATACTCGCACCACGAAATATAACAAACTGTTCCAGCCAATAACCGGCAAGAAGGATTTGAGGGTGGGGTTTGGGGGGTTAGTGCGCGGATGAGGACGAGGGAGGGTCTAGCTAGCCTCCGTTTTGTTTGACAAATCTTTAAATGTAAACAAGAAGTGACGTCACCCGACATTGCTTAGAGCACCTTTAAAAAAGCCTCCATACATTTGATCGCCACATCATCTACTTCTGGATCAAACTTGTTTGCCAAAAGATGGTGTTGCCTCAAAATCCATGTCAAGTCCCCAGCTCCATAAATACACATCGCCCGTCTGTGCATCCCAGTGCATGGTGGGTAGTGAGCCCCACTCTTTAGATCTCCTTCATGGTAGCTACACTTCACTAGACATTTGTACTTTCTGTTTGGAGGGTTTGATCCTGGTACTGAAGGCATCCGCTGTAACGTAGCCCACAAGTGCTCATCTGGACTGTGATTCTCTTTGCTTTGAAAGACGTGATACTGTTCATGTAGCGCACAACGTGACTTGACGTGCTACACTGCCTATCCAAGATGGCGCCGCAGATGGCTGCCTCGGTGTGGAGCTCTCCAGCTATTGTGTTGTTTTTGTTCGTTTGTCCTGTGTTTAGTCATTATTTTCCTATCAGTTTCACCAAAGACGAACTAATGGACATTAGGAAACACACACCAGAAAACTATACAGTTTTTGATTATTCAGACGTTTTGCTGGACATTCTCGTCGGAGGGGCAGCGGTGTTGTTCAAACGCGCGGTCAGACGCAAACGCGGGAAGCGTGCAGGCGCGCTGGTTAAACTCCGCGAGCGCGGCCTGCGCACTGCACTCCCCAGCATTCATCTTGCGAACCTCCGATCCCTTCCTAACAAAATGGACGAACTATTCTCCTCACAAGGATTAACAAGGATTTTTCTAACTCTGCTGCTCTGTGCTTCACTGAAACCTGGCTGAGTCAAGCCATACCGGACAAAGCAATACATCTGCCGGGCTTCCAGCTGTTCCGAGCGGATCGCATCGCGGAGCTAACGGGGAAAACAAGAGGTGGTGGATTGTGTTTCTACATTAACGAAAATTGGTGTTCAGATATAACAGCACTGAACAAGATATGCTCTCCTAACTTAGAGACCCATTTCATTAATTGCAAACCTTTCTACTCGCCACCGGAGTTTTCCTCTTTCATTCTCGTGAATGTTTACATCCCTCCAGACGCGTGCGTGAGCGCGGCACTACAACAGCTGGCTGAACAAATATCTGAAACGGAACAAAGGCACCCGGACTCTCTTCTAATAATTATTGGGGATTTTAACAAAGCAAATCTTTCCCGTGAACTACCAAAATACAGACAGCACGTTACATGTCCCAGCAGAGACAGTAATATACTGGACCACTGTTACACCACAATAAGGAATGCGTATCACTCCGTTTCACAAGCAGCTTTAGCTTTAACTCTGATCACTGTTTGGTTCATCTTATTCCGACCTACAGGCAGAAACTGAAATCAGCTAAACCTGTGTTAAGGACAGTTAAAAGATGGACTAATGAAGCAGAGCAGGATCTACAGGCCTGCTTTGATTGCATTGATTGGACTGTTTTTGAAGCTGCTACCACCGGTCTGGATGAGCTCACAGATACTGTAACATCATATATAAGTTTCTATGAGGATACATGCATTCCTACCAGGACATTTTATCATTCACTAATGATAAACCATGGTTTACTGGGAAACTCAAACACCTTTGTCATGCCAACGAGGATGCTTACAGAAGTGGGGATACAATCTTGTATAACCAGGCCAGAAACAGACTGACAAAGGAGATCAGAGTTGCTAAAAGAAGCTACTCTAAAAAACTGAAAAACCAGTTTTCATCCAACGACCCATTATCAGTCTGGAATGGCCTGAGGAACATCACCAACTACAAGTCACCATCCCCCCGATCTGTGGACAATCAACACCTGGCTGATGATTTAAATTCATTTTATTGCAGGTTTGAAAAGTTCACATTCACACCACACACCGGCTCTAACCTGCACTTCACACATTCACCATCACCTCCTGCACTCCCACTCCCCCCTCCTGCAATCCAACCTGAGCTTAAGGTCTATGTGGAGGACGTGAGCAGAGTCTTCAAATAACAGAAGACTAGGAAAGCCTCAGGCCCAGACGGCATCTCATCTGCTTGTTTAAAAGCCTGTGCTGACCAACTGGCCCCGGTCTTCACACAGATCTTCAATAGATTATTGGAGCAGTGTGAAGTTCCCTGCTGCTTCAAACGCTCCACTATCATTCCTGTCCCCCAAAAAAAAAAAAAATCACTGGACTTAATGACTACAGACCTGTCGCTCTCACGTCTGTGGTCATGAAGTCGTTTGAAAGACTGGTGCTGGCCCACCAGAAGGACATCACTGGACCCCTGCTGGATCCCTTTCAGTTTGCTTACAGAGCAAACAGGTCTGTGGATGATGCAGTCAACATGGGACTGCATTATATCCTGCAACATCTCGACAGACCTGGGACTTATGCAAGGATCCTCTTTGTGGACTTCAGTTCGGCCTTTAATACCATCATGCCTGATCTTCTCACAGCCAAACTGACCCAGCTCTCCATACCATCCTCGATCTGTCAGTGGATCTCCAGCTTCCTGACTGACCGGCAGCAGCGAGTGAGACTGGGGAAACACACATCCAGGACTCTCACCACCAGCACTGGCGCCCCTCAAGGGTGCGTTCTCTCCCCACTGCTCTTTTCCATGTACACTAATGACTGCACCTCTAAAGTCTCCTCTGTCAAGCTCCTGAAATTTGCCGACGACACCACTGTCATCGGTCTCATCCGGAACGGTGACGAGTCTGCTTACAGACTGGAGGTTGAACAGCTGGCTGTCTGGTGCAGTTACAACAACCTTGAGCTGAACACGCTCAAAACAGTAGAGATAATAGTGGACTTCAGGAGGAACAGCCCAGCACTCCCCCCACTCACCATCATGAACAGCACTGTGGAAGCAGTGGAGTCATTCAGGTTCCTGGGCACTACCATCTCTCAGGATCTGAAGTGGGACAATCACATTGACCCAGCAGAGACTGTACTTCCTTCGCCAGCTGAGGAAGTTCAACTTGCCACAGGAGCTGCTGATTCAGTTCTTCTCAGCCGTCATTGAGTCTGTCTTATGCACTTCCATCACTGTCTGGTTTGGTTCAGCTACCAAATCAGACATCAGGAGACTACAACGGACAGTCCGGACTGCAGAGAGGATCATTGGTGCCCCCCTGTCAAACCTCCAGGACCGTTACTCTTCCAGAGTGAGGAAGGTAAAATCATCACAGACTCCACTCACCCTGGACACCACCTCTTTGAACTGTTACCGTCAAGACGGAGACTTAGATCACTGGCCACAAGAACATCTCGGCACAGAAACAGTTTCTTCCCACAGGCCATTTCCCTTCTGAACAGTTAACACACCTCCCAAGGCATATGCCTTTAAGTGCAATACTCCCACTGTTTAGTGCAATATCCTACAACTCAGGTGATACTTATACTTATATTTAGATTTATTTATTATATTCAAAACACTGTAAATATGTTCATAATCTGTAAATCTGGAAATGTCTATTCTGACTAAACCCATCTGTGATACTTTTATTCTCATATATTTATATTTTTATTCTTTATTCTTATAATTTGTAGTATTATATTTCATGTTTCTTGTTGTATTTGTATAGTCCACTGGAAGCCTCAGCACCAAAACAAATTCCTTGTGTGTGCAAACACACTTGGCAATAAAGCTCTTTCTGATTCTGATTCTGATACACCCAGTTACAATATTCGGTAGGGCCTAATTGAATCAGAAGCAAGGAACGTCTACTGGAGGGAGGAAATGGTGCAACAGGTGAATGTATAGTCGACGCAATTTTGTTCTGATTCAAAGATAAAATACATTGATAAAGAAAATAGTTCGTATTTTGCTTCAGAAAGATGAGTGACAAATTTGAATGTAGCAAAGTTCAGGGAAGGAGGCGACGGGAACCGGCGAACAGTTAAAGACTTTATTAAAATAAAACAAACACAAACCAAAAAGAACCGCCAGCAGCCCCTCGCGGACGACTGCTGGCTACCGGAAATAAAACAAAACACAACATAAAATCAGGCCGGTTCCTCTCTCGATCATCCACGTCGTCGCTCCTCCTTTATGCTTCCGCTCCTCCGTGAGAGATGCGAGACCGGTGTGCCTCACAGGTGTTACTCGTTAACACTCGCACCAGCGGCCTCGCGCCGTTCTCTCACGTCCCTCGGCCTCGTCCTGTTCGCCACAATGAACAATTGATAACAGTCAGTAAATCAAAACAGACATCACCGACTCGTGTTGTTTCTTTTAGGATGGATGATTCAACAGCCGAAAAGCTTTGATTCAATTGAAGTTCTGCAGTTTTCATACAATTTATGAAGAAAAAAAAACTCTCAAACACAATACTGTGTCTGTTTCTTTCACCTTGACCCAAGTAACTTAAAATAATAAAACAATACATTCAATAACCCAAATGTACAAAAGGAAATGTAATCAGATATTGGATTTGACT
This sequence comes from Siphateles boraxobius, assembly GCF_051911475.1. NCBI lineage: Eukaryota > Metazoa > Chordata > Actinopteri > Cypriniformes > Leuciscidae > Siphateles > Siphateles boraxobius. Next base: position 13,081,086 of record NW_027509192.1, on the reverse strand, counting down.
CAAAACACAATGCGATTCATAATTCCTTCCAATAAACCACCTTTTCTTTCAAAGGTAAGTAGTATGTTCAACAATATGGATTGGAAACGCTGGAAAGATGAATTGATTCAGATTAACAAAGTTCATGAATCAAACTGCTCAGTGGATCTGAGTTCATGAATCAAATGATTCAGTTTAAAGAGTTGTTCAAACTTCTCTCAATCAGTTCAAGTACAAAAAACAAGTCCCTCCATTTCAAAAATCAATCAATTCCACGAATCAAAGTCCTTTGAGTCTGAAAAACAAAATAAAATTGGAAATATCCTACCAGCTGATGTTTTCAAATTACGATTCGGAAACAGTTCCATGCTCTCCATTTGTGCACATTTAATTGCATCCATTAGGCAGACGATTAATCTCCAAAGGATTATTTATGGCACTGTGGCGAGGGAGGCATGGTTTTGTGAAGTCTGTAGCCGGAGAGAAAGGAGGGAGTCGCGCGGTGAGTAAGTAGGTCAAGTGCAGATGATGAACACCTGTGTCTGATTGCAGTAATTGGCGTTGAGAGACCGCATATAAGCCGGCGGGAATGAGAGAGCGAGAGAAAAGGACTAGGGACTCGTACACAACACGTGAACTGGGAGCTGGTACAGCGGGAAGAGTTTTCGTCTAAAGTGAACCGAGAGCTGGTACAGCGGGAAGAATGTTCGTCTAAAGTGAACTGAGAGCTGGTACAGCGGGAAGAGCGTTCTTCTAAGTGAACTGAAAGCTGACTCAGCGGGAAGAGCGTTCTGTGAACGTTGCTGTAGCCGAGGCTACGGTGAATGCGCATGTGGCGCATCTTTTGTTTTCTTTTTACATTTTGAGTTAATAAAGTACGAGTCCCAGTCTCGCCGACCCTGTCTTCTTCCTTCCACACATTGAACCTTACCACAGGCACAAAAGAGGATACACTTGCCGATCACGTTTACATAGGGGAAAAAAGAGAACAAGAAAACCCAGCCAAAGCGAGATTGCATCACATATTCACTTATCAATCTGGGATTTCGTTAGATTATGATTATCGTTTAGTGCAAGGAGTTTCTGGAGAAATGCTCCGTGCTGCTTTCTCATCTGATCTGTTCTTATTTGACACACTCTCTCGCCTGCTCATGCTGACAGCGGCACCGGTGCAATCGAAATGCGCCACCACTATTGGCTCTCAGGGGTGTTAGTCACTGCAGTACAATCAGTGATTGGATGAATCGCGTTTCTTTCTAGTACACTTTAATTCTTTCTTTTTCTTAACTTTTTCCAACTCTTAACTCATTTACTGGTGGCCTGGGTTACAATACACAAACTCTCTTGAAACCACAAAGTAAGCATTTCCTGAGAACATAGGGCTCTCTATACAGACACAAGGGTAATAGAAGAGTCCAACAGTGACTGGGCGAGCCCGATAGTTTTAGTCCCTAAAACCAACGTCTCGATCCGGTTCTGTGTGGACTATCGAAAGGTAAGGGTAAGACCCAAGTCCCTCCCCTTCCGGTGGACCACCATGGGACCTTATTTCGGAAAAATATTCTATGGCAGTCAATGGCGAGAGACAACAAATATTTGGATCCCGTTTGAATTGTGCCCTGAATTACACATATGATGTTTGTCAATTTAAAAGATACATTTTAAAGTCAAGAAAGTCGATGTAAAACAGTTTGATGTAAAACTGTTGAGTTATAAGACTGTGAAAATACGTAATTACAAAGACTACCAACCCAAAAGGCATCATATGACATCATACCTTTTCTCTCATTGAATGAAGCTAACATTACTGAAGCTAACGTCTTTCATTTTTTCTATAGTCTAACGTTATAATTGTAAAGTTACGCCGTCATGCCTGTGTGTTTTGTACCAGACTGCACACATACGAGCTTGGTGACGTATGTAGTGCGAGACGAGAGATAGTTCATTGAGCGATTTTCACATAAAACTAAATGTTACTCTTCTGTTTTGTGACAAACTGTGACTTTCTGGACTTTCATAATTATCTTTTAAATTGACAAACATCATATGTGTAATTCAGGGCACAGTTCAGATGGAATAAAAAGATAAGTTGTCTCTCACCATTGACTACCATACATATTTTTTCCGAAATAAGGTCCCATGAGCCGGAAGCGGAGGGGAGGGACTTAGGCTCTCTATTGGCGGGGGTGACTTTCTAACATCGGTCCGAATCGCAACGTTCGTAACATTGCGATGATACTGCCAGCGCACATTTTTAGACTCTACGGCGTCTGACACCAAACTGTTCTTTCCGTTCAGGTGTTTTCGAATCTGAACCATTTCAGCATTGGTTTTAATGGGGAAATCAGTATCACAGGTGTTGAGCAGATACCTCCACTGGATGGGTGACTTGAGCAGATCCTGCATGCAGTTGATGTCCCTTTGATCTCAAGACCAGGAGGCTGTAACGAGTTAGCTCAAAGGGGAAATATTAAAAATAACTCATAAGTTATGATTAATTATGAATATTTGGGTCAGTTAATTGGATTAACTTGATGTAGCTAAATTAATATTACAATCAATTAATCAATTCGCCCAACAAACTCTTTTGATTATTCATTTATTCTAAGAAAAGGGTATCTTTCATGGCCACAGAAAAAATATTCTTTATTAGCATGTACCGCGCTTAGAAGCATGTAACAAGATCAAGATCGTAAAATAAACTTTTTTTGCAAACAGAGAATCAGAACCAAATACATATTGTGCACAAGTTTTATTAACTAAATCACGAACACATAACTAACATTCAAACAATTACACATACATGGGTAGATGGTAAATGACAGAATGAAACCGGAAATGAAATGAAGCTACGGAAAAGATTAATTGAACATGAAAAGAACCATCAGCTTATTATTTTAAGAGCACCTCATTAAATGTATACTTGCATGGCCTTTTACAGTGAAAGCATTTCTTGAAGTTCCAGAAATAGGGTCTTGATGGTTCTGTGAGTGTCAAGCGTTGAAGTTGAATTGTTTTCTCCGTTGGATGATGAAGATATGATGAACTTGCATGGTAAGTTCTACTCTGTTAAGGTTGAAAGTCCTCTCTCTCCATGAGCACATGGCTGGTTGTGAGTCAAGGCCTGATGCCCTGGGGCCTGCTGAGGCCACGCAGGACAGCACCGCACCCCAAACGTACTGATAAGGCCAAGAGACGGAAGGGGTTGTGTAGAGGCCATTTAAAGCCTGAGAAAGGTCCCACCTTTCAGGGTTGGCTCAACCAATAAGAAATGGGGAATTTCTAAGCGGGAGATTCCTCTGTTGGGAGGATTTATGATGCTATCTCAAGTGTGGTAGACATATGGGTTAGGGTTTGAGTCCATTTATACTCAGATAGATATAACAAACAAACACTGCATTCTAAAAGAGGGTGATGTACACTAAAGTGTGTGTCATTAAATGAGGATTAATTAGATAGGAGACACGATACAGGTGGGGTTACATTCACCGTTGGTTGTATAATAAAATACATACTGTAGTATCAAAGACACAATAGTACACAAGACAGTAAATCATTCACACAGTGTCCTGGGGTGCATGTTCACTTATAGGTCAGTGCGTCCATAAATTGATGCAAAATCTGTTTTAAGGGCTATGGGTCTTTTCTATGGCCTCTGCTTTTTCCACGTGACCACATTTTTAACAGCAATAAAACCAACTTATCTGATCGTAGTCATGGTAATCAAGACCCCTCTTGCCCTTGTTGGGGGGATGGGACCATAGATCCCAGAGTGAGTTTTAAAGATTATTGTCTGATTTGTCTCAGTTGTTACTGTCACGGTGCGTGGTGTGTAATAAATCCGTGGATTCAAGTGCAGAGTAAGAAGTATTTAATAAAGACAAAAACATAAAATAAACAAAAGAAAACTACAACGTACAAACTTAATCCAGAACAAACAAGGCAGGGCAGGAACAGAACTCAACACGACGAATACACGTAACAAATACAACGAACGAGCACAGGACAGCAAACACAGGAAGACTAAATAGGGAGGCAAACAAAGGAGGGTAACGAGACAGACAGGTGGAGCAATTAAACCAATAATCAGATAACAAGGGGGAGGGATTAAACAATGACAAGAGCACATGGCTCAAAATAACAAAACACCCATGTGCATAACAAGACAGGACAGACATGTGACATAACCCCCTCCCTACGGAGCGGCTACCAGACGCTCCATCCGACCCGGGTGGTACAGGAGGGACAGGCCAGGGGGGAAACAGGAGAGACAGACCAGGGCAAAACACACAACACGAGAGTTCAGGAGGGAGGTGGAATGGTGGAGGATCAGGGGGAGGGATGGGGGTCCAGGTCCATGAAAGGGAACAGAAACATGGGGTGATGGTTTAGCCGGGGGCCAGGGCGAAGCAGACAGTCCATCGGGCGGCCAGGGCGAAGCAGACAGTCCATCGGGCGGCCAGGGCAAAGCAGACGACCCATCGGGCGGCCACGGCGAAGCAGACGACCCATCAGGCGGCCAGGGCGAAGCAGACGTCCCATCGGGCGGCCAGGGCGAAGCAGACGTCCCATCGGGCGGCCAGGGCGGTGAAGACCCCTCGGGGGGCCAGGGCGGTGAAGACCCCTCGGGTGGCCAGGGCGGTGAAGACCCCTCGGGCGGCCAGGGCGGTGAAGACCCCTCGGGCAGCCAGGGCGGTGAAGACCCCTCGGGCGGCCAGGGCGGTGACGACCAGGGCGAGGGCGACCATGGCACAGGAACAGCAACAGACACCGGCTCATGAACAGACCCCGGCTCATGCACTGGAAAAGGCACTGGCTTTGGAACAGACATTGGCTCCGGCTCTGGACAAGGCACCGGCTCAGGAACAGACACCGGCTCAGGAACAGACACCGGCTCAGGAACAGACACCGGCTCAGGAACAGACACCAAAACTGTAACAGCCACAAGAACAGACACAAACACAGAAACAAACACTGGCACTGGCTCTGGAACAGACATTGGCTCCAGCTCTGGAACGGGCACTGGCTCGGCCTCCGGCTCAGGAACGGGCACTGGCTCTGCCTCCGGCTCAGGAACGGGCACTGGCTCTGCCTCCGGCTCAGGAACGGGCACTGGCTCTGCCTCCGGCTCAGGAACGGGCACTGGCTCTGCCTCCGGCTCAGGAACGGGCACTGGCTCTGCCTCCGGCTCAGGAACGGGCACTGGCTCTGCCTCCGGCTCAGGAACAGGCACTGGCTCTGCCTCCGGCTCAGGAACAGGCACTGGCTCTGCCTCCGGCTCAGGAACAGGCACTGGCTCTGCCTCCGGCTCAGGAACAGGCACTGGCTCTGCCTCCGGCTCAGGAACAGGCACTGGCTCTGCCTCCGGCTCTAGAACAGCAGACACGGGCATGTCCAGGATCCGAGCCAGACGCTCCAGATAGTCCATAACTGCCTTGGCGGCCACACAAATGGGCATTTCCGGATCTATTTCAGACTGGTCAGACTGGACGTGCTCAGTCTCTGACTGGGCAGACAGAGCGTGTACTGTCTCTCGCTGGGCAGACGTGGGCAGACGTGACGTGAACAGTCTCTCGCTGGGCAGACGTGACTTGAACAGTCTCTCGCTGGGCAGACGTGACGTGAACAGTCTCTCGCTGGGCAGACGTGACGTGAACAGTCTCTCGCTGGGCAGACGTGACGTGAACAGTCTCTCGCTGGGCAGACATGACGTGAACAGTCTCTCGCTGGGCAGACGTGACGTGAACCGTCTCTCGCTGGGCAGACGTGACGTGAACCGTCTCTCGCTGGGCAGACGTGACGTGAACAGTCTCTCGCTGGGCAGACGGGTCGTGAACCGTCTCTCGCTGGGCAGACGGGACGTGAACCGTCTCTCGCTGGGCAGACGGGACGTGAACCGTCTCTCGCTGGGCAGACGGGACGTGAACCGTCTCTCGCTGGGCAGACGGGACGTGAACAGTCTCTCGCTGGGCAGACGGGACGTGTACAGTCTCTCGCTGGGCAGACGGGACGTGAACAGTCTCTCGCTGGGCAGACGGGACGTGAACAGTCTCTCGCTGGGCAGACGGGACGTGAACAGTCTCTCGCTGGGCAGACGGGACGTGAACAGTCTCTCGCTGGGCAGACGGGACGTGAACAGTCTCTCGCTGGGCAGACGGGACGTGAACAGTCTCTCGCTGGGCAGACGGGACGTGAACCGTCTCTCGCTGGGCAGACGGGACGTGAACCGTCTCTCGCTGGGCAGACGGGACGTGAACCGTCTCTCGCTGGGCAGACGGGACGTGAACAGTCTCTCGCTGGGCAGACGGGACGTGAACAATCTCTGACTGGGCAGACGGGACGTGAACAGTCTCTGATTGGGCAGACGGGACGTGAACACTCTCTGACTGGGCAGACGGGACGTGAACAGTCTCTGACTGGGCAGACGGGACGTGAACAGTCTCTGACTGGGCAGACGGGACGTGAACGGTCTCTGACTGGGCAGACGGGACGTGAACGGTCTCCGAATGGACAGGCGCAGGTCTCCTCTTCCTCCTCTGTCCCTTCTGACGGATATGCGCAGACTGGCTAAAACCATCGACAGGGCTGGCTAAAACCATCGACGGAGTACCAACACTGGATGGATCCAGTGACGATGATTCTCTTCCCGAAGAGACCAGTGGAGAAGACTCTGCTGCCCTCCTCTCCTCATTCCTTTGAGCGCACAGGGAGAAATATTTTAAAAGAGAAATCCCATTCTCCCTTTCTGCAGGACAAAGTTCGCTCCGCTGAATCCACATAATGGCTCGTTCGTTCTGTCACGGTGCGTGGTGTGGAATAAATCCGTGGATTCAAGTGCAGAGTAAGAAGTATTTAATAAAGACAAAAACATAAAATAAACAAAAGAAAACTACAACGTACAAACTTAATCCAGAACAAACAAGGCAGGGCAGGAACAGAACTCAAGACGACGAATACACGTAACAAATACAACGAACGAGCACAGGACAGCAAACACAGGAAGACTAAATAGGGAGGCAAACAAAGGAGGGTAACGAGACAGACAGGTGGAGCAATTAAACCAATAATCAGATAACAAGGGGGAGGGATTAAACAATGACAAGAGCACATGGCTCAAAATAACAAAACACCCATGTGCATAACAAGACAGGACAGACATGTGACAGTTACAAGGCTTAGATCATATTCTCCAGTTTGCTGGCCACAAACACGTTGGTCAGACAGGATGCAATGGCCCTAACTGCTTCTTTAAAGATCTCAGGAGACCTCTGGTCCACATGAACACAGTACACATTGTCAGGAGTGTAAATGGCTCTTAGAGCCTTTCAAACATCTATATCTTCTCATGGATCACCATGGAGTAAGCAATGAGGAAATCTCTCTCCTCTTTACTGAGAGAAAGCGTCAGAAACCCTCTGTCTCGGATGTAGGATGGAAAATCCTTGGTTGCGTTGAGATAGAATGACTTGGGTAGCAAAAATGGGGTTTCTTTTGGAGGCCAAGAGATTCCTGAAAATGTCCTTGTTCACTCCTTCCATGTCTCCTTGGATAATAGCAGAACAAGCCTGTAATTCTCCAACATTCTGCTTTAGTAAGTGATTCAAGACCAGTTTCACATTAGAAGTACAATTCTTCCTTATATAGTTCAGCAGACAGAGGGACAGTGTTGAATGGCAAGGTAGGGACCACTCATCCATGGAGGAAGCCCTGGTTACCAGCCACAAATTAATTTTTATGGGGACAATTAAGTGACATTTCCTTGGATCTTAACTATAATTAGAGGCAAAAACATGCTTAAAAGATGGTGTCTGTGTACAGTCAAATGTTGGTTAATTGTTAAATGAAGATAAAGAATAATGATACAAGTGATTGATTCACTGAAGATGTGAAGTATATTTTTGTACAGACACACGCAAGCTACAAAAAATATTCTGCTGGGTCTCTGCTGTGGGAGCTGGGGAAGCTAACTAGGACACTAAAGACCGGTCCTACTCGCTAGCACCTCTTGAGGCCAGCGCCTCTTACTGGCCTACCTCCATTACACCTGCAAACACAGGACGTCCTCCTAACGTTCCCATTTGTTTACCATTTGGTTCTTTTTTTGAGAACCAAATAAGAATGTCGAACATTCTCTGTAGGTGTAACTGTAGGTGTTCTTTTTTGAAACCAAGAGAACCATCCCAGGATGTTCTCAGCAGGTTATACAGGTCCTTCTAAAAAAAATAGCATATTGTGATAAAGTTCATTATTTTCCATAATGTTGTGATAAAAATTAAACTTTCAAATATTTAGATTCATTGCACACCAACTGAAATATTTCAGGTCTTTTATTGTTTTAAAACTGATGATTTTGGCATACAGCTCATGAAAATCTAAAAAAATTTGCATATTTCATCCGACCAATAAAATAAGTGTTTTTAATACAGAAAAAAGTCAACCTTCAAATAATTATGTTCAGTTATGCACTCAATACTTGGTCGGGAATCCTTTTGCAGAAATGACTGCTTTAATGTGGCGTGGCATGGAGGCAATCAGCCTGTGGCACTGCTGAGGTGTTATGGAGGCCCAGGATGCTTCGATAGCGGCCTTAAGCTCATCCAGAGTGTTGGGTCTTGCGTCTCTCAACTTTCTCTTCACAATATCCCACAGATTCTCAATGGGGTTCAGGTCAGGAGAGTTGGCAGGCCAATTGAGCACAGTAATACCATGGTCAGTAAACCATTTACCAGTGGTTTTGGCACTGTGAGCAGGTGCCAGGTCATGCTGAAAAATGAAATCTTCATCTCCATAAAGCTTTTCAGCAGATGGAAGCATGAAGTGCTCCAAAATCTCCTGATAGCTAGCTGCATTGACCCTGCCCTTGATAAAACACAGTGGACCAACACCAGCAGCTGACATGGCACCCCAGACCATCACTGACTGTGGGTACTTGACACTGGACTTCAGGCATTTTGGCATTTCCTTCTCCCCAGTCTACCTCCAGACTCTGGCACCTTGATTTCCGAATGACATGCAAAATTTGCTTTCATCCGAAAAAAGTACTTTGGACCACTGAGCAACAGTCCAGGTCAGGTGCTTCTGCCGCTGTTTCTGGTTCAAAAGTGGCTGGACCTGGGGAATGCGGCACCTGTAGCCCATTTCCTGCACACGCCTGTGCACGGTGGCTCTGGATGTTTCTACTCCAGACTCAGTCCACTGCTTCCGCAGGTCCCCCAAGGTCTGGAATCCGTCCTTCTCCACAATCTTCCTCAGGGTCCGGTCACATCTTCTCGTTGTGCAGCGTTTTTTGCCACACTTTTTCCTTCCCGCAGACTTCCCACTGAGGTGCCTTGATACAGCACTCTGGGAACAGTCTATTTGTTCAGAAATTTCTTTCTGTGTCTTACCCTCTTGCTTGAAGGTGTCAATGATGGCCTTCTGGACAGCAGTCAGGTCGGCAGTCTTACCCATGATTGCGGTTTTGAGTAATGAAACAGGCTGGGAGTTTTTAAAAGCCTCAGGACTCTTTTGCAGGTGTTTAGAGTTAATTAGTTGATTAAGATGATTAGGTTATTAGCTCATTTAGAGACCCTTTTCATGATATGCTAATTTTTTGAGATAGGAATTTTGGGTTTTCATGAGCTGTATGCCAAAATCATCAGTATTAAAACAATAAAAGACCTGAAATATTTCAGTTGGTGTGCAATGAATCTAAAATATTTGAAAGTTTAATTTTTATCATTACATTATGGAAAATAATGAACTTTATTACAATATGCTAATTTTTTTAGAAGGACCTGTATATTCTATAACCTAAAGAGAGCCTTCAAACATTCCATGCAAGTTATGTATTTTATAACCTAAAGAGAACCTTTCGAGAATGTTCCCTTTCGAGAATGTTCACCTCGTATTGTGTAGCTATACGTAGTGGGAAAACTCCTTTTCTCAAGAATATTGATGCCATTATTTTAAAACGCAGTGCAGGTGCACAGCGAGCCCAGAGCACTAACCTATGGCGAGGCGGCTGAGACACACGAACCAATTGGGTCGTTTCGCGCCCAGGGTGCGTCAAAACCTGCCAGAATGGGCGTGGCTTATGGCTATATAAGCAGTGAGTACGCCACATGCCTGGCCTTCGCCCATGCGGAGACTGCACTCAACAATGGCGGCTGCCCGCACTGTGAGAGCCTGCCAATCTCCATCCTGCACTCGCGGCTAGCTCTCCTCTTGGACGGCGACTCTGCCCCTCGCGCTCCCGCGCTTCCTTCCCTCATCGAGCCTCGACGGAAGAAGCGATGAGGTCAAAGGGTGCCTGAACCGAGCGAGCCACCGCCGGCCCAGTCCCCACGTGCCTTCCTCTCTCTTTGCGAGATCCCCCTGCTTTTCTCGTAAACTGATCTATGCCCCTCCTCCCAAGCGGCAGGACTCGTTTCGTTTGGCGCATCTGAGGAAGATGATGACGACAGCCTGTCTCTGGCTGCATCTGAGGCAGAAGATTGGCTGGGTCGTAAATTGAACCCGCCCCTCAATCCCAAGCCAGCGGAGACGGCGTTAGAACGAGAGGGGATGTTGAACTTATTCAAATATCGATAGTTAGGAGCGTTGTGGGAAAGTGATAGTGATAGTGTTTGATAGGTGACAAGACGTCGTTCGACTCTTTGTGAGACTCTTAGGCTGGGTTAGATTGTTGTCAACCTGCGCGTTCAGAGGCAACTCAACTGAGTATATCATCATTTATCGAAACACTATAGACCTTACCACCAAGTGATAGTGTGGAGCGAGTTAATAAACACTAGAGACCTTACCACCAAGTGATAGTGTTCGATAGGTTCAGGTGTCAAGGACACTCGGTTCAACCTAAGTCAGGTTTAGGGAAAAATCTACCACACGCCTAAAGCCTGCAAAGCACTACCCGTTCCCGGTGTGTCAGGGAGGACCTAAGCTTGTGTTGGACCCTGAGCCCCGGAAGCCCTCCTAGTCCTCACGAAAGCCATCAAGGGCCTCGACATTGAGTGGTCTCCGCCTCAGGAGCCCACCAGAAGCCATCTCGATGGATGGTTTCTGCCAGGGCATCAGCAGACCCTTCGTCAAAGTCCAGCACCCTGCTTCCCCGAGGTGCATGACGAGGTCACCAAATCATGGCTCGCCCCTTACTCTGAGCGCTTAAAGACTTCAGCCTCCGCAACGCTCCTAACTATCGACGGTGCTGAGGAGAAGAGCTACAACACGGAGCCCCCCTAGCCCCCCCTAGAGGAAGCTGTGGCCGCGCATCTCTGCCTGCCCACCTCTAGCGGATGGAGAACTAAGGTGGTGCACGGATCCAAGCCCTGCAGAAAGACATCTGCCCTCGCCAGTCGCACTTACACCATCGCCGGCCAGGCTGCATCGGCTTTGCACAGCCGATGCATGGCAATACTTCAAGTGTTTCAGGCCAAACTCCTCCGCTCTATGCAGGAGACTGCCCGGACCCTGAGACTATTGGGACTTGCTCAAGCACCACTGACTTGGCCCTGGGTGCCACTAAAACCACCGCCCAGGCGATCGGCAGAGGTATGGCCAGTCTGGTTGTGCTGGAGTGCCACCTCTGGCTGAACCTTACGGAGATCAAGGATCCTTAATGCCCCAATCTCCAATACCAGCCTCTTCAGCCCTGCAGTGAAGGGATTCTCAGAGCGCTTTACCGAAGCGCAGAAATCGTCACAGGCCGTGAAACATTTTCTGCCCAAACGCTCGAGTTCGGCTTCGGGGCGACCCAAGAAAGCGCCACCCCCTCAGCCAGCCAAGCCTGCGCCGCCAACCTCTCAGCCCCGTACAGCGGCTGAAGTTCACTGACACCTGTGATGGATTTTTTTAATTAATCAACTAACATTTATTTTTCTTGAAGGAACAATATTCATATGCTTTTGAATTTGAAATGTATGTTTTCCCTTTAGTTGAAAACTCATGACTTTGGTTATGGGAGTGTAAAAATAACAAATATGGGAAATGAAACTAGAGAGATGTCTAAACTTGAAACTCCTTTCAAAAAAAAATTTGCTCCTACCTAGTAACAGGGGAGTTTGCATATGAAAAAACAATCAAATTGTGGGGAAATTATGTAATTTTTCATGTAATTTTGCCATACCCTTATTCTATAAAAACGGTTGTATACCTGTTTACTGGTGGGATTCTCAATGGAATTTGTCTGTGATCCTCCGGCCTTGCTTCTTCTTGGGAGAGATGCTTTGAGAACTGCTCGAGTACTCTCCCGGCCGTGATTAAAACATTTGCTGAACTCTGTCTGTATATTATTGCTGTGCAGCAAATAAGTTATATAGAGAGCAACTTATTTAGCGAAACACTAGAGACCATACCACCAAGTGATAGTGTGGAGCAAGTTAAGAGCACTAGAAACCTTACCACCAAGTGATTGTGTTTGATAGGTGACAAGACGTCATTCGACTCTTTGTGAGACTCTTAGGCTGGGATAGATTGTTGTCAACCTGCGCGTTCAGAGGCAACTCAACTGAGTATATCATCATTTAGCGAAACACTAGAGACCTTACCACCAAGTGATAGCGTGGAGCGAGTTAATAAACACTAGAGACCTTACCACCAAGTGATAGTGTTCGATAGGTTCAGGTGTCAAGGACACTCGGTTCAACCTAAGTCAGGTTAAGGGAAAAATCTACCACACGCCTAAAGCCTGCAAAGCACTACCCGTTCCCGGTGTGTCAGGGCCCCAGACCTAAGCCTGTGTTGGACCCTGAGCCTCCGAAGCCCTCCTAGTCGAATAACAGGAGGGAAAGTTCTGCGGCGGCCAAACCTCCCTCAAAGAAAGCTAGTGCATTTCTCTCAGTCCCCACTTCAGTTCAGGTGACTGGAGATGTTTTAACTGTAGTAAGTGGGCCCGTTACAAAACACGCACCCCCACAAACAAACGCTGTTTTAACAGCAACCCAAATAAAGCACAAAAAGACCACTTTTCTATTAACCCCACATATAACTGCAGCCAATGGGCCCGCTGTAAGGCGCACACCACTGCAGAAAAACGCTGTTTTTATAGTTACTCAGACAGAGCGAGAACTAAGTGTTTTCGAACAGCCCCCCTCACAGTTCGTCCGGCTGGAAATGTTCAAAAGTCAGTCAACAGGCCCGTTACAAAGCACGCGCCACTGATAACAAAAGCTGCCTTTATAGAAATTGGATAAAAATGTCCAATTTTTTCTTATTTTGTTTAAATATATATTTAAAAAAATGGTTAGTATGTTGAAATGAGTATTCCAAAATACACAGATATTTATTTAATGTTATTTCGATTCATTGTGCAGCCCCAATACAAAGTGTGTGAACTCAAGTGCTACATTAACTTCTTCTAAGAGTGTATGATTATCTAGACAGTCTGTAAACCTGCTATAATAACAAGTGGAATTTCAACTTCCTTTGAACTTCATTTCAGTTCGTTGCTCATTCATGGGTAGACATTGGTATACTGTTCTGTGGCCTGAATAGGAAAAGATTTATCAAACATTTTGCATGTTCTTGGTTCCGTTTCTATGTTTGATCTAAACATTGCAAATTTTCCTGCTGATGGTTTCCTTGTTTCAGCTTGGAGAAGATTTCAGAACTAGAGACACGCATTCAAACTTTAATTGAGGATAGTAAGAGTGCAAGGGCTTTAGATACTGCTTTGGATGTGACTAGCTTAGTGAACTCTGTACAATGTTCAGTTCCGGCTGTAGAGCTCGTGCAGCAGGGCAATTGGGTGACCGTGAGACGCTGCAGTCGCGGGGCGAAACATCGCTCTTCCATTCTGATTACAACATTAAACAGGTTCTCCCCACTCAGTGAAACACCCACTGAGAATCCTGTTGAATGTGCCCAAGTTATTGGCAATTCTATTACACAGAACGTGAAAATAGAGACACCAGCCACCATAGTCACATGCTTGCCGGGAGACAGAGCACCATATTTCTCTCTAGAAATATGGCACTGTGGCGAACAGGACGGCCGAGGGACGTGAGAGAACGTCGCGAGGCCGGTGGTGCGATTGCTAATGAGCAACACCTGTGAAGCACACCGGTCTCGCATCTCTCACGGAGGAGCGGAAGCATAAAGGAGGAGCAACGACGTTAATGATCGAGAGAGGAACAGGCCTGTATTTTAGTTGAGTTTTGTTTTTTTGTATTTGTGTTTTATTTTAGCCAGCAGTCGTCCGCGAGGGGCTGCTGGCGGTATTTTAGTTTGGTTTGTTTTATTTTAATAAAGTTTATTTGAATGTTCGCCGGTTCCCGCCTCCTTCTTCCCTGAACATTGCTACAGGCACATAGTCTTAGAGCTCTAGCATGACAATCCGGGGAGTTTAGGTCAGGAAGCAGACAGACTGGCTAAACTGACCGTCTTCTAGCTGTCTCACGTCACTGAGGTCAGATAAATCCCATCACATAGAGACTCTTTCACCTAGATATCATCATATAAAGACTGTGTCTGTTCCCCGAATTAGGACATACAAAAAACTCCTAAACCCATTTAAGGGTAAACTTTTTATTGATGTTCAACAAATAAAACACAGAAATAATACAGATGAACAAATGATAAAGCTTGGGTTGCTGAATATTCAATCCCTTACTTCAAAAGCACTTATTGTTAATGATATGATTACAGATTATAACCTAGATGTGCTGTGTTTGACAGAAACCTGGCTAAAATTACATTACTTGAAATTAGTGATCGACCGATATTGATTTTTTATAACCGATACCGATACAGATTATTTGCATGTGTATGTGCCCGATAACCGATATGCAGAACCGATATTTATTTACTGTTATACTTCTGTTTTTGGCACAATTATTACAACACAAATGAACTGAACAAACCATTTTATTTATAACAATCACTCCCTCCTTGCATACAAAAAAAACCTTGATATTTATACACAAATAAATAGAGGGGTCTGAGTCCAAAAAATAAAGTGCACTGTTACTAAGTGTCTTTGTTTAAAAATAAAAGCTTTGATGAGGTAAAAAATAAAGCACAAAAACTATTCTAACATATTTGGATATGTTTATTTGTTTTCATAAATGGTAAACTAATCAAATTACAATAAAAACATTTATATTATTACATTATATAATTTATATCTAAATTATACATATCATTTATAAGCATCAGCAGCAACAATGTTAACAATAGGCAAAATAAATGTTAAAAGTCTAATGTTTTCATATGGAAAAAATAATTGACAGGGGAGTCATATCACCTTTGCAGAAATGTAATTCATTTTAAACAGTTTTAGAAGGTTTATGTGCCGTTTAATAGGTTTAAACTAAGAGTGAGGAATAATTCACTGGGTAATATTAATTCACTGCATAATATTAGCTGGAATAGCCTATAAAATCAGGAAAGTAACAAACAAAACAGCATATACATCATTGCATTTTCCAACTAGTATGTTATTAATTATTATTAATATTTTTGTCGGTCTAGATCATGAAATGCTTTATGACAAAGTGCTGTTTATCTATGCATTTACACATAACTATAACATGTTTCCCGTCACCCTGTTAGTATCTGTGTGTATACATACCCTGTCTGTTACTGTGTTAGTTGTCGAGTCCTTGTTTAATGTCACTACACTTAGGAGGTCTGTCCTGTTTTGTTTCTTATTGTGGACTGCTTGTATGGATTTTGAACCTTTGCCTGGATGACTATGATTTTGGATTGCCCCAAATAAAAACTGTATCATGACAGAAGGACTCGACCATGAATGGATCCAGCAGCACGGGGCCCAAATCTTTATTTTATTATTTTGCCATGGCGGCCCAGAGGACTGAGGAGATCATAGCCGCCGGGTTTGTGCAAGAGGCGGTAAATTCTCCCGAGCCCCTTTCCATCGGAGACGGACCGTCTTTTGAAGGAACCCGTCTGGCTAGGTTTTCTGGAACCCGTGGAGGTCGCAGGAGAGGAGGTGCTAGAGGTGAGCGCCGGCACCACTCTCCGTTTCGGTCCCTCCTCGACCCTGGGCTGGTGATGTCCAGCCCAGAGCTCCATCCACCGCTGGTGCCATCCAGCCCAGAGCCTTCAGCGCTGGCGCCGTCCAGCCCAGAGCCCTCACCACTGGCGCCGTCCAGCCCAGAGCCCTCACCGCTGGCGACGTCCAGCCCAGAGCCCTCACCTCTGGCGCCGTCCAGCCCAGAGCCCTCACTGCTGGCGCCGTCCAGCCCAGCACCCTCTCGCTCTCAGAAACGGAGGAGGAGGAAGAGGACTTCCTGTGTCCCGCAATGCCCTGACGTCCTTCCCTTAGGCCCCCTGTCAGCCCAGAGGCCGTCTCCGAACAGCCCACTGTCAGCCCGGAGGACCTGACTTTGGTGGTCTCTGATCCGGTTGATCCAGAGCCGACCACCATCAGTCCTGTCACGGCTAGGCGGGCTGTC
Organism: Siphateles boraxobius; assembly: GCF_051911475.1. Taxonomy (NCBI): domain Eukaryota; kingdom Metazoa; phylum Chordata; class Actinopteri; order Cypriniformes; family Leuciscidae; genus Siphateles; species Siphateles boraxobius. The sequence goes on along the minus strand of NW_027509192.1, from coordinate 13,064,713 downwards.
TTCACATTTTATGTAGTGACGGTTCTGCGTGCCTGGGGGGCACACACCTCAAGGGTGGCTGTACCTGTGTTTGAGCCGGTGTCTGTTCCTGTGCCTGAGCCGGCGCCTGTTCCTGTGCCTGAGCCGTTGTCTGTTCCTGAGCCTGTTTCTGTTCCTGAGCCTGAGCCGGTGTCTGTACCTGTGTTTGAGTCGGTGTCTGTTCCTGAGCCTGAGCCAGTGTCTGTTCCTGACCCAGGGTTTGTTCCTGTTCCACCGCCATGGCCGCCCGAAGGGTCATCAAGGCCCTGGCCGCCCGAAGGGTCTTCACCGCCCTGACCTCCCCCTTTGCCTTTTAGACAAGGCTAATGTTTATAACAGTAATCTTGCGGGGTGGACTAATTTCAAGTAGTGATCGACCGATGTATCGGTTTACCGATATTTTTCCCGATATTTAAGCATTTTCCCATAATCGGGAATCGGTCTTGTAATATCGGATTTTCCGATAAACGGCGCCATCTTGTGGCCGTTTTGAGAATTCCGCCATTGCAGCCCGCGTCTGAGGAGATCAGTCAATAACAACTCTGTGCACAGGTAAAGTATATGTTCTACTTGCTTTGCTTTAATTATTCAACTTTATTTAACATAACAGACATGCAGAAATGAGATTTGAGACATAAATGCCTGATATAGTTTATTTATGCAGCTTGGTTCTAAAAAATTGAGACGAACTCATTGAGCCACGTAGCGTAATCCGTCACGTCCTTCCCCAATAAAGACGTAACTTTACATTAATTAAATAAAACAGACATGAATGAGTGCATGTTGCAAATAAAAGCGCTGAATTTAATTCTCTATCTGTTGTATTTGCTCACCATTAGTCTCGAAAAAAAAGTTCGTTCATATTGCTGAGCACTCACTGATGATCAGGAATGCTCAAGCACGGCCACTGAATGAAACTTTTGACAAGATTATCTTGTTTAAACACCCTAGATTATATTATAATTTACTACATAGCAATTATTTCGCTAATACACATCTAAATATACCGCTTTGTGGAAATTAATTATTTATTATCTGCACGCGCGATCGCGGTTGAGTAACGTATAGCCTAATGTTATAGTTGTTGTAAATGCATAGATAAACAGCACTTTGTCATAAAGCATTTCATGATCTAGACAGACAAAAATATTAATAATAATTAATAACATACTAGTTGGAAAATGCAAAGATGTATATGCTGTTTTGTTTGTTACTTTCCTGATGTTATAGGCTATTCCAGCTAATATTATGCAGTGAATTAATATTACCCAGTGAATTATTCCTCACTCTTAGTTTAAACCTATTAAACGGCACATAAACCTTCTAAAACTGTTTAAAATGAATTACATTTCTGCAAAGGTGATATGACTCCCCTGTCAATTATTTTTTCCATATGAAAACATTAGACTTTTAACATTTATTTTGCCTATTGTTAACATTGTTGCTGCTGATGCTTATAAATGATATGTATAATTTAGATATAAATTATATAATGTAATAATATAAATGTTTGTATTGTAATTTGATTAGTTTACCATTTATGAAAACAAATAAACATATCCAAATATGTTAGAATAGTTTTTGTGCTTTATTTTTTACCTCATCAAAGCTTTTATTTTTAAACAAAGACACTTAGTAACAGTGCACTTTATTTTTTGGACTCAGACCCCTCTATTTATTTGTGTATAAATATCAAGGTTTTTTTTGTATGCAAGGAGGGAGTGATTGTTATAAATAAAATGGTTTGTTCAGTTCATTTGTGTTGTAATAATTGTGCCAAAAACAGAAGTATAACAGTAAATAAATATCGGTTCTGCATATCGGTTATCGGGCACATACACATGCAAATAATCTGTATCGGTATCGGTTATAAAAAATCAATATCGGTCGATCACTAATTTCAAGTAATGTAATTTTAGCCAGGTTTCTGTCAAACACAGCACATCTAGGTTATAATCTGTAATCATATCATTAACAATAAGTGCTTTTGAAGTAAGGGATTGAATATTCAGCAACCCAAGCTTTATCATTTGTTCATCTGTATTATTTCTGTGTTTTATTTGTTGAACATCAATAAAAAGTTTACCCTTAAATGGGTTTAGGAGTTTTTTGTATGTCCTAATTCGGGGAACAGAAACAGTCTCTATATGATGATATCTAGGTGAAAGAGTCTCTATGTGATGGGATTTATCTGACCTCAGTGACGTGAGACAGCTAGAAGACGGTCAGTTTAGCCAGTCTGTCTGCTTCCTGACCTAAACTCCCCGGATTGTCATGCTAGAGCTCTAAGACTATGTGCCTGTAGCAATGTTCAGGGAAGAAGGAGGCGGGAACCGGCGAACATTCAAATAAACTTTATTAAAATAAAACAAACCAAACTAAAATACCGCCAGCAGCCCCTCGCGGACGACTGCTGGCTAAAATAAAACACAAATACAAAAAAATAAAACTCAACTAAAATACAGGCCTGTTCCTCTCTCGATCATTAACGTCGTTGCTCCTCCTTTATGCTTCCGCTCCTCCGTGAGAGATGCGAGACCGGTGTGCTTCACAGGTGTTGCTCATTAGCAATCGCACCACCGGCCTCGCGACGTTCTCTCACGTCCCTCGGCCGTCCTGTTCGCCACAGTGCCATATTTCTAGAGAGAAATATGGTGCTCTGTCTCCCGGCAAGCATGTGACTATGGTGGCTGGTGTCTCTATTTTCACGTTCTGTGTAATAGAATTGCCAATAACTTGGGCACATTCAACAGGATTCTCAGTGGGTGTTTCACTGAGTGGGGAGAACCTGTTTAATGTTGTAATCAGAATGGAAGAGCGATGTTTCGCCCCGCGACTGCAGCGTCTCACGGTCACCCAATTGCCCTGCTGCACGAGCTCTACAGCCGGAACTGAACATTGTACAGAGTAGCACTAAGCTAGTCACATCCAAAGCAGTATCTAAAGCCCTTGCACTCTTACTATCCTCAATTAAAGTTTGAATGCGTGTCTCTAGTTCTGAAATCTTCTCCAAGCTGAAACAAGGAAACCATCAGCAGGAAAATTTGCAATGTTTAGATCAAACATAGAAACGGAACCAAGAACATGCAAAATGTTTGATAAAATCTTTTCCTATTCAGGCCACAGAACAGTATACCAATGTCTACCCATGAATGAGCAACGAACTGAAATGAAGTTCAAAGGAAGTTGAAATTCCACTTGTTATTATAGCAGGTTTACAGACTGTCTAGATAATCATACACTCTTAGAAGAAGTTAATGTAGCACTTGAGTTCACACACTTTGTATTGGGGCTGCACAATGAATCGAAATAACATTAAATAAATATCTGTGTATTTTTTTTGTTTTTTTTGTTGAGTGTGTGTAGTTAGGGTTGTGGGTTGTGGTAAGCCGTTATTAGCCGTTGAGTGTGCCGGAAAAAGAAGACCGGGTGTCTTTGGAATACTCATTTCAACATACTAACCATTTTTTTAAATATATATTAAATATATATATATATATATATATATATATATATATATATATATATATATATATATATATATATATATATTAATAAATATATAAATATATATTAAATATATATATTATATTATATACTAAAGCGATCTTTAGTGGCAGAAGTGATAGGTCTAACATATTTGTAACACGGAGTCGACTTTCCTGCTTTAGCTAAATGAAGTATTCAAGAGATTAAATGATCTGTGATTGTCATCACTCTGCTACAGAATTTCAACGGCATCAACATTTATTCCATGTGATAATATTAGATCTAGAGTATGATTACGACAATAAGTAGGTCCTAACACGTGTTGTCTAACTCCAATAGATTTCAAAATGTCTTTAAAGGCCAATCCCAATGCATCTTTTTCGTTCTATATGTATATTAACCCTCTGGGGACTAAGCCCTTGTTGGTCTGTTTTCTCTATTTTTACATTTGGACTTATAAACTATATGTAATGGAGATGGAACACTATGTGTTTGGTATCTATGGATTCAGAAGACCTTAAGCTAACATAAGCACGCATGTAATATGTTTATAAAGGAAGTATGAGTGAAAATGTACAATAAACTAGAGAATTTCAAAAACGGAAATTCGATTTTTGGCATTTATTTCTGAAAATCACACATCACACAACAAAAGTGAACAGTTTTTGAACAAAACATATATCTGCCTTTAACCCTCTGGGGATGGATTGGGCGGTACCGCCCAAAATGGCATACTTTTATAAATGTGTAATTATCTTAAAAACTATTAATGATAGAGAGGTGCAGTCTTTTTGCCGTCTTCCTCAGATTCCACTGAAAACAGTGGTAACTTACCCGGTTTGTATATATACACACTTTCTTGTTGCACAACACCACTACATAAAAGGCCAATGAAATCGATGTTGTTTGGCAGATTCCACGAGCAACAACCTGTCACAGTGTCTGGTTTGTGTTCCCTGGGTTTCCACTAGAGTTCCTCTTCCACCACGGTGTCCTTCACTCAGACTACATTTGCCATCATCCTGTTTGTCACTCACTGATTATTGCACACAGCTGTTTCCCGTCACCCTGTTAGTATCTGTGTGTATACATACCCTGTCTGTTACTGTGTTAGTTGTCGAGTCCTTGTTTAATGTCACTACACTTAGGAGGTCTGTCCTGTTTTGTTTCTTATTGTGGACTGCTTGTATGGATTTTGAACCTTTGCCTGGATGACTATGATTTTGGATTGCCCCAAATAAAAACTGTATCGTGACAGAAGGACTCGACCATGAATGGATCCAGCAGCACGGGGCCCAAATCTTTATTTTATTATTTTGCCATGGCGGCCCAGAGGACTGAGGAGATCATAGCCGCCGGGTTTGTGCAAGAGGCGGTAAATTCTCCCGAGCCCCTTTCCATCGGAGACGGACCGTCTTTTGAAGGAACCCGTCTGGCTAGGTTTTCTGGAACCCGTGGAGGTCGCAGGAGAGGAGGTGCTAGAGGTGAGCGCCGGCACCACTCTCCGCTTCGGTCCCTCCTCGACCCTGGGCTGGTGATGTCCAGCCCAGAGCTCCATCCACCGCTGGTGCCATCCAGCCCAGAGCCTTCACCGCTGGCGCCGTCCAGCCCAGAGCCCTCACCACTGGCGCCGTCCAGCCCAGAGCCCTCACCGCTGGCGACGTCCAGCCCAGAGCCCTCACCTCTGGCGCCGTCCAGCCCAGAGCCCTCACTGCTGGCGCCGTCCAGCCCAGCACCCTCTCGCTCTCAGAAACGGAGGAGGAGGAAGAGGACTTCCTGTGTCCCGCAATGCCCTGACGTCCTTCCCTTAGGCCCCCTGTCAGCCCAGAGGCCGTCTCCGAACAGCCCACTGTCAGCCCGGAGGACCTGACTTTGGTGGTCTCTGATCCGGTTGATCCAGAGCCGACCACCATCAGTCCTGTCACGGCTAGGCGGGCTGTCTTCACATTTTATGTAGTGACGGTTCTGCGTGCCTGGGGGGCACACACCTCAAGGGTGGCTGTACCTGTGTTTGAGCCGGTGTCTGTTCCTGTGCCTGAGCCGGCGCCTGTTCCTGTGCCTGAGCCGTTGTCTGTTCCTTAGCCTGTTTCTGTTCCTGAGCCTGAGCCGGTGTCTGTTCCTGTGTTTGAGCCGGTGTCTGTTCCTGAGCCTGAGCCAGTGTCTGTTCCTGAGCCAGGGTTTGTTCCTGTTCCACCGCCATGGCCGCCCGAAGGGTCATCACGGCCCTGGCCGCCCGAAGGGTCTTCACCGCCCTGACCTCCCCCTTTGCCTTTTAGACAAGGCTAATGTTTATAACAGTAATCTTGCGGGGTGGACTAATTTCAAGTAGTGATCGACCGATGTATCGGTTTACCGATATTTTTCCCGATATTTAAGCATTTTCCCATAATCGGGAATCGGTCTTGTAATATCGGATTCTCCGATAAACGGCGCCATCTTGTGGCCGTTTTGAGAATTCCGCCATTGCAGCCCGCGTCTGAGGAGATCAGTCAATAACAACTCTGTGCACAGGTAAAGTATATGTTCTACTTGCTTTGCTTTAAACCGCTTGTTAAAAAAACGCAGCTTGATCCTGCAGAATTAGTTAATTACAGGCCGATCTCGAATCTACTTTTTCTGTCAAAGATACTAGAAAAGGCAGTATCCTCACAACTATGTTCCTTTCTAGAAAGAAATGGTATCTGCAAGGATTTTCAGTCAGGATTTAGACCGTACCATAGTACTGAGACAGCTCTCATTAGTCACAAGTGATTTACTCTTATCATCCAATCGTGGTTGTATCTCTCTATTAGTGTTACTCAATCTTAGTGCTACATTTGATACTATTGACCACAACATTCTTTTAAATAGACTCGAAAATTATGTTGACATTATTGGAATTGCATTAGCATGATTTAAATCATATTTATCTGACCGTTATCAGTTTGTAGCAGTAAATGAAGAGATGTCTTATCGATCACAAGTTCAGTATGGAGTACAACAAGGCTCAGTACTAGGACTACTGCTGTTCACTCTGTACATGCAACCCATAGGAGATATAATTAAGAAGCATGGCATTAGTTCTCACTGTTATGCTGACGATACTCAGCTCTATATTTCTTCACGCCCTGACGAAACTTGCCAATTCACAAAATTAACGGAATGCATAGCTGATATAAAAAAAACTGAATGACTAGTAATTTCCTACTAATTAATTCTGAAAAAAACAGAGATTCTAATTATTGGACAAAAAACTTCCTCACGTAATAACCTAGAATACTGTCTAACACTTGATGGCTGCTCTGTCAAGTCTTCGTCGTCAGTTAGGAACCTGGGTGTGCTCTTTGATACCAATCTTTCATCTGAAAGTCACGTGTCTAGTATCTGTAAAACGTCTCGGTTACGTATGTAACCCTCGTTCCCTGAGTAGGGAACGGAGACGTTATGTCGGATGACGACGAATGGGGGTTTCGCTTAGAACACCTATCGACTTCGAGTATTACAAAACGAGCCAATGGCGATGAAATGCCATGGGTCTATGGAATTTGCATAGCGTATCTCCGCCCCACCGCGTGGGTATAAAGGAGAGACGCCGGCAAAGGCAGATCATGTCTTCGCTGAGGAGCCGAGACTGAACTCAGGCGTCTACCCAGCGGTACAGCGGAAGTGGCAGGGAGACGTAACGTCTCCGTTCCCTACTCAGGGAACGAGGGTTACATACGTAACCGAGACGTTCCCTTTCGTAGTCACTCCGAGTTACGTCGGATGACGACGAATGGGGGTCCCTGTGAAATCACGCCACCTTCACAGCTGTCTTCCAGTGCCCTGCGAAAGTCTGATCCCTCTGTCGTGATACTGGCACGGACGAAGGAGTCCTACTTAACACAGGAATACCAAGGTACACTGGGAAGCATATCTCAGAGGAAATATGCCGCAGCATGCCTACCCGTAGGGAGGACTTAAGAACACACATATGACCGGAGGGCTTCATATGGAGGAACGCTGGAGTGACCAGCCCGAGGGGTGGCAACTTTCAACTCCAGGAGTGGCAAGGGAAAGACACATGCTCAAGGAGGCTTACAGTGGAAATACACATGTGGGGGTTACTCAGGGGAGGAACCATGCACACGGAGGCACCTAGCCGACGCACAGGCAATAGACACTAGCGCCAGCGTCAACAGTGCTGGAGGAACTCAGGGCTTCAGAGAGGAAAGCTCACCTGATGAATATCGCACGTATCGAGGGTGCCAGAGGGTGCCCCATCTCTGAGAAAGGAGATCCTTCCTCAAAGGATTTGGCCAAGGAGGTGCTGTCGCGAGGAGTATCATTTCGGAGAACCAGGTCCGGGTGGGCCAGCACGGTGCAACCAGAATGACCTGCTCCTCGTCGTCCTTGATCTTGCACAATGTCCGTGCGAGAAGGCTCACTGGGGGAAACGCAAATTTGCGTAGGCCCCGCGGCCAGCTGTGCACCAGTGCATCCGTGCCGAGGGTGCCCTCGGACAGGGAGTAATACAGGGCGCAATGGGATGAGTCGTGGGAGGCAAACAGGTCTATCTGTGCGTCCCCGAACTGGTCCCAAACCAGCTGGACCGACTGGGGATGGAGTCGCCATTCGCCGGAGATGGGCCGAAACCGTGACAGCTCGTAGGCTGCAAAGTTCCGATCTCCTGGAATGTAGATAGCACGAAGGGACCTCAGGTGCTTCTGACTCCATAAGAGGAGGTGGCGTGCGAGTTGCGACATACGGCGGGAGCGTAGACCACCCTGACGGTTGATGTACGCTACTGTGGCGGTATTGTCTGATCGGACTAGTACGTGTTGACCCCAGAGCAACGCCTGGAAGCGGTGCAGGGCAAGGCGTACTGCCAGCAACTCGAGGCAATAGACATGCCATACTGCTCTGACAGCATGTCCATTGCGCATGGCGCCCCAGCCCGTGGAGGCATCTGTTGAGACAACAGCATGCCGGGAAGCTCGTTCCAGGGGCACTCCGGCCCGTAGAAAGCTGAGGTTCGACCACGGGGTGAGGACTGACGGCAGGTCAGAGTAACTGGTACTCGGAGGGTGCCGTGTTGCCATGCCCACCTCGGGATGGAGCGGAATGACCGGCCCAGATGTGGACGGCATAGCGGCCCGGTGTGGAGGCAAGGTCATAACCGCACCCTGACAGAGGAGGCCAGGGAAGGACCAGCGTTCCACGGGGGCCTGCTCTGTCAGGGGTCTGGCGATAGAGGGGGACAGGGGCGAAGCGGTCCGTGGACGGCACGCCGTGTCAACCGCCTCTGGGACAGAGGGGGACGAGGAGAGCACGGCTTGTGGGCGGCGCTCTGTGTCGTCCGAGAACTCTGTATGCTCAGAGACGAGAGAGTCAGTTCTTTCTGAATAAGGAGTCTTCCCCAGCCCTCCACCGGGGAAAGGAGTGGCCCTGCTACCAGCTCCTGGAAAGAACTGAGTCTCATCTCCGAGCAGCCCATCTCAAAAGTGCCGCTTAACCGGCGTTTAGCGGGGGGCGGGGCTGGAGAGGGCTGTGGCATCCCCCCTACGGTCTTCCAGAGCCAGGCCCGGGTGAACGGGCGGGGTTGGAACCGTGGGAGGGAGCCTTCGGCGCTGGAAAGACTGAGGGATCTGAGCGGACGGCGGGGCCGTCGGGCAGAATAACCTAAATCTGCTCACGGGCAGTTGAGAACTGTTGGGCAGAAGCACTCAACCGCACCGCCGAAGAGGCCGACCTGGGAGATGGGGGTGTCGAGCAGACGGGTCCGCCCAACATCGTGCACATCAGACCGGTCAGCCCCAGACTGGTGAACATCACCTGACTCCGAGAGCGTACGGCCACTTTCGTCGCTCAGGGAGCAAGGTCAGTGGCGGCACGCAGGTCACTGAAGAGCCTCGGGTCAGTCCCGCCCTCCTGCATGTCCATGAGCATCTGGGTCAGGTAGACCAGCAGAACGGTCATGGGATCGTTGGGATACAGCATCGTCCTCTGTAGCTTCAAATGAAAACACACGGGCCACCCGAGGGTAGACTCGTGGAATCATCAGTTCGCTAGCGGGCACCGTCATTAAAGAGGGGGGGCTGGGGCGTGGACACAGAGTCGGCGCCTTGTTCCAGACCAACACCCTCAGGTCACCCTGGCCACCAGCCGAAGATCGGGTGGTGGATGAGGGGACTCTCACTCTTGCGAGTTCACCGAGTCTCGACCTATATATGACGCGATGATCACGTTCCCAGAGAGAACATGAGTCATCCACGAGCGCTGTTCAAGCATGATCAAAGCCCAAACACTAGACAGCGCTCATGCCCATCAGAGTCCGATACCAGTCCGCAGCAACCAGAAATGCACGGGCGAGCCGTCTTTAAAAAGACGTGCCGCGTGCGAGCTCTTTTATGAGAGGAGAAAAAACTCTGCGATGTTGAAGCGCACAGGGAGACACACACACACTGGCAGATCACTGCACAGATCAGCAGGCACTGTTAGCTCGCTGCAGATCGCCGTCACACCAACACCGGAGAGAGAAGCTCGTCTCGTAGAGCGAAGTCAGAGATGGCTGTGGAGTGAAGAAATACTCTTGGCTCCGAAGCGAAAACATGATCTGCCTTTGCCGGCGTCTCTCCTTTATATCCACGCGGTGGGGCGGAGATACGCTATGCAAATTCCGCAGACCCATGTTCTAAGCGAAACCCCCATTCGTCGTCATCCGATTTAACTCGGAGTGACTACGAAAGGGAACTGTATTTTTCCACCTTAAAAATATATCTAAATTAAGTCATATGCTTTCAATGACAAATGCAGAGCAATTAGTTCATGCGTTCATGACATCAAGGCTAGATTATTGCAATGCTATTATGGGTGGTTGCCCTGCACGCTTAATAAACAAACTACAGCTGGTCCAAAACACAGCAACTAGAGTTCTTATTAGAACCAGGAAGTATGACCACATTAGCCCATTCTCTCAAAACTGCATTGGCTCCCAATTACAAAGAACTAAATGGTTAAGTAACCCCAGTACTTGAGCGAGCTCCTAACGCATTATAGTCCGTCTATTGCAATCTCAAAATTCCGGCCAGTTGATAATACCTAGAATATCAAAATCCTATTTAGAAATCCTATTTTAAATCCTAATCCTATCCCTTATATTCAGCTAATTTTCTATTTAGCACCTAAACTTCGGAACAGTCTACCTAACATTGTCCGGGAAGCAGACACACTCTGTCAGTTTAAATCTAGATTAAAAACACATCTCTTCAACCTGGCATACCCATAAAACACTATACATTCCTATTATTCAAATCAGTTAAATTATTATTACGCTGCATAAATTAGGTCAGCCGGAACAGGGCACACTTCCTATAACACCTGATGTACTCGCTACATCATAAAAAGAATGGCATCTACGCTAATTTTAGTCTTTCTGTTTATTCCGATGTTAACTGTTAACGGACCCGGGCAGTATCCAGATCAGATGGAGGACTTGCGCCTGGACACGACCACAACGCATTCCTGAATTGTCAGCAGAGATTGTCAACTAAACTCTCCCCTGTGAAGGCCTCATCGACACGACAGCCATCGGCACTGATCCTCAACAAACTCGTCTCCATACGCGTGTGATGACTCCGGTCTTCAAACAGACGAACTGCATAATATAATGTTCCGATCCAATCTGACCTCTGACCTGTAATGCTGCCTGAAAATAATCATACACTGTTTGTTCGTAGGCTAGAGGAGAACTGGCCCCCCGACTGAGTCTGGTTTCTCCCAAGGATTTTTTCTCCATTCTGTCACCTGATGGAGTTTTGGTTCCTTGCCACTGTCACCTTTTCTGCTTTCTTCGCTTTTGTCGCCATTGCCTTTTGGCTTGCTTAGTTGAGGACATTTAGTTTTATATTTAACAATATTATTACAACATTATGTTCCTGATATCTCTGTAAAGCTGCTTTGAAACAATCTGTATTGTAAAAAGAGCTATATAAATAAAGGTGACTTGACTTCAGGATTTGTTACACCATAACCTACTGCATAAGTTCACTTCCATGTTTATCAAGTTTCTTAAGAATATGCCCTTCATAACAGCTTTCATAAATGAGCCATTAACAAACATTACATAGAGATTACAAGATTCATTTGCATAGAATAAATGTAAATTCAGCACAATATCACAATATTACGGTGGCCGAGAGGTGCAAAACAAATCACAATTATGAAAACACAACGACAATTCAGAAAACACAATAACAATTGAGAAAACACATTGACAATTCAGAAAACAAAATAACAATTCAGAAAACACAATAACAATTCAGAAAACACAACGACAATTCAGAAAACACAATAACAATTCAGAAAACACAACGACAATTCAGAAAACACAATAACAATTCAGAAAACACAACGACGTTTCATAGAAAACGGAAAAGGTAGGTACATTTTGAGAATGGCAAACTTGTCGCTGATTGGACGAGACACCTGTCAATCAAGCTTTACAGGAAGTAAGAAATTTGTGATCAAAATGGAACACACACATTAAACATTACTTTGAAGAAGGACATTCATATGCCGTGATTGTGAACATGCTGGTGACATACCACGACATTAAAATGAGCTTGTGCTCAAATGGCTTAAGTGTATCGCACCCATCAACATGCCAAAGATAGTTCGGTCCCATGGAGTGATATGCAGACATCCTAAGTCTCCCGGAAGTTCCCCGCATATTGATAGCGGCTCCCTGTTGCCCGCAAATTAGTTAAAAACTCGGAGCTCTAGAGAATCTAGAGCTCGCGAGCTCCAAACCGTGTAGCGCACGGCAGAGAGGTAGAGACAGAGAGCGAGAGACCTTGCGTGTGTGTGCGCCTCACGAAGCGCATGTAAATATTTTTTAGTAATCTTGTAAATAGTTTTAATACCGTGGTATTTCACCAGCATGTCCACAATCACGGCATATGACTGTCCTTCTTCAAAGTAATGTTTAATGTGTTCCATTTTCGCATTTAGCAAAACAAAGTTGATCACAAATTTCTTCATTCCTGTAAAGCTTGATTGACAGGTGTCTCGTCCAATCAGCGACAAGTTTGCAATTCTCAAAATGTACCTACCTTTTCCGTTTTCTTTGAAATGTCGTTGTGTTTTCTGAATTGTTATTTTGTTTTCTGAATTGTTATTTTGTTTTCTGAATTGTCAATGTGTTTTCTGAATTGTTATTGTGTTTTCTGAATTGTGATTTTGTTTTCTGAATTGTCGTTGTGTTTTCTGACTTGTTATTTTGTTTTTATAATTGTGATTTGTTTTGCACCTCTCGGCCACCGTACAATATCAAGAAAGTAGTTGGTTTATTATAAATGTATATGTTTGTATTTGGTCATGTACATTGTGTCACACACACACACACACACACACACACACACACACACACACACACACACACACACACACACACACACACACACACACACACAAACACACACACATATTTAAATTATATATAATCTCTTAAACCCAGGACACACCTAACTTATGTCAAAGAACTACCGGCAAAAAAAGACACAGCAAAAAATGGCTAAAAGCGACTGTCAACTAGCATGTGCGTTCTGTGCCTCCGTGTACAGGGCTTGATTTATGGCACAGTATAAATCTTTATACTGTATTGCGCATCATTTTAATCATTACCACAGGTCTTGCACTTATAATGCAGGAACGTCTTGATCCGTGCACTAACTCTTAAAGTGATAGCAGCCTAATATGTGTCTGTCAATAATGTTGATAAAACATAGAGATAGATGATGTATGAATAAACCAACTACTTGCTTGATATTTTAATATTGTGCATATTTTGATATCAATGTCTGTTTCTGCGTTTATCGTTTTTGCAAATTAACTCTTCATTTATTCTATGCAAATTAATCTTAACATAGAAGATATGATAAGAAAAAGGAAAGGTAGCAAACACCGGATGTGTGGTTAAAGTGTGACAACAAGAAGAGCAGTCAGCGCAAGCACAGACAGAATAATTTCCTACACCCACATATAATGTCTTACAAAGCTAGAGACTTGCTTAAATAAACCGCTGCATGCATATGTGTGAAGTCACAGCAAAAACGTGAAGGCTTAGCTCACAGCTTTGGAAGACAGATGGATATGATTACCTTTGCCATTTATCATTAAAAACGTATTCGGTTACTAACGTAACCTCGGTTCTCTCTAGAAGAGGGAAAGAGTACTGCGTAATATCTTACGCTAGGGAAAAACCTCTTTTCCACGAGATATTGAAGCCAAAAATAATCTAGCATGTAGGGACCACAGCTCCGGGTGAGGATGCCAAATCGAGCCCTTGGCCTGGGAGAGGAGGTCTTTCTTTAATGGTATCGGCCATGGGGCAGTGCTGGTCAGCTGCATCAGAACTGGAAACCAGTCCTGGTTTTTCCAGAGCGGAGCCACAAGCAGCACTGAGCATCCGTTTTCCCTGATTCGGTCCAACACCTGAGGCAGGAGCGAGACGGGGGGAAAAGCATTTGTATTTGAAAATACGGGTCTTTCAGATCTATTGACAGAAACCAGTCCCCTTGGCAAATCTGCGCGAGGATTTTCCTGGTCGAGAGTATTCTGAACTGGCGTTTCACTAGCACTTTGTTCAGCTGTCTCAGATCTAGAATGGGTCTGAGACCCCCGTCTTTTTTCGGTACCAGAAAATATCTGCTGTATAGACCTCCTTCGCTCTGAGCTTGAGATAAAGGCTCTATGGCCCCTTTGCTCAATAGTTTCGCTATCTCGGCTCGAAGTAGATGAGCTACTTCGATTTTTACCGTAGTTTCGACCCGTGCCGTGTAACGACAGGGGCGTCGAGCGAATTACAGCGAATAGCCTCTCTCTATAGTGTTCAGAACCCATTCTGATACCCCGGGAAGTTTTGCCCACGCATTTACATGAATGGCTAGGGGTAAAATGAGATCTGGGCTCTGGCCGCAACTGAGTGGCGGCCGCAGAGCCCCGGTGTGTTGTAAAGTGAACACTGTGCTTGCAGCATCTGAGGCGGGGAGCGTTAGATTTCTCTAGATTTCTCGATTCTCTATGGCAATTTGTGACATGGAAATGAGCAGGGTTTTAACATGTCTGTGAGTGAATTTGGGCGCGTGACAGCGGGCACATTTACTACACTCAAAACACCGTCTCCTTGAGCTGACTGAATGTGTGTTGGTTTCGTTTTTACAGAAACTGTGTGACATGTATACTGTAGTGTTTGTGGGCACTGGGTTGTGGGCACATTCACTACGTTTAATGCAAAATCGATGCGAGTCAATTTTATTTGTGCGAGCCCTGTTCTGTTGCAGGCTGTGCTTGTGTGTAGTAATGAACACTGATTTGTGGGTATTTTTATTACACTTATAACACCATCGGCTGTGGCCGGAATACCAGAAATTACACTCTTTCTGAGATTTATCTGGGTCGCCGTAAAAACGGCATTTGTGTGCAGGCAAGCGGGTCGTGTTACTGGCTTGTTGGCTGCAAAATACACTGGAACAGTCACATTTTCTGGAACTGGACGAGCGAGAAGTTTTGGCGGGAGTCCGACCGCAGCGGGACTTAAACACCGTCGTTTTCCTAGCAGTGCTAGGAGGGCTTTGAGGCCTCGGGCTTGACTTCAATCCTTGGCCAGGGCCAGAGCGGAGGGGGGCGGCGGCTAGAAGAGCGAGGGCGTGGTCTCTGGTCCCGGGCCTGGCGGCGCTGTGAAGCAGCGGCGGGCTGCGGCTGTGAGCTTCGAGCAGACGGCCGTTTCGGGCGGCCTGCTGCGGAGCTATAGCGCTTCGTGAGGAAGTGCTTCATAGCGTGCGACGTTTTCTGAGCCTCAGCGAATCGGTCCGCGAGATATTTGATGGCAGAACCGAATAGGCCTGTTGGGGAGATGGGTGCGTCGAGGAACACAGAGCGCTCCGAGTCCGGCATCTCTGATAACGTCAGCCACAAGTGTCTCTCAGCAACAGTGAGAGAGGCATTCGTCCGCCCCATTGCCTGTGCAGCGGATTTCGCGGCCCGGAGGGCGAGGTCCGTAGCGCTTCTCAGATCCGGCACGCAGATAGCTTCCGGCCCTTCCTCATCCATTTTGCGGAGGAGGTCGGCTTGGAAGATTTGCAAGATGGCCATGGAGTGCAGTGCTGATACAGCTTGCCCGGCCGCGGCGTAAGCGCGACCGTGCACAGCAGAGGTGGCGCGGCAAGCTTTTGAAGGCAGCGCTGTCTTTGCTCGGCGTCCAGCTGAGGACGGGCAAAGGTGGGCCGCTACGGCTGCTTCCACTGGGGGAAGAGAGAGATATCCTCTGTCTTTAGCACCGTCCACTTCGGAGAATGCTGGGGAGACAGAGGCGCACACTCTGGCAGAGAGTGGGGCACTCCAGGACTTTGCGACTTCTTCGTGAAGTTCAGGAAGAAAAGGCGCAGGCCTGGACGGCGGTGGTCCTTTTTCAGGAAACATCCGTCCAGTCTGTTGTGCGCAGGCTGCGCGGGTGCCTCCCACTCGAGGCCGAAGCTCGCCATGAGTTCAGTCTCGATGCTGGGCCCCTTTCCCAGCGAGGCGCGGGCAGCGAGGGGGGTGATCCACAGAGCTCGCCCACTCCTCGCTGTCCGACGCCAGGATAGAGCAGCTGGCCTCATCCACAGATACAGCTGCCTCGTCGAAATCGATGGCGGAAGCGGCGGCAGACGGCGGCCGTTGTCCATCGGTGAGTGACTCAGGAAAAGCTGGCGAAGCTGGCGGACGAACTGCCGAGCTTTCGCGGGATGGAGAAGGCTCTGGAACTCGCTGTGTACGGCACTTTTTGCGGCGCGGCACTACAGCTGGTAAGGGTGCAGCTGGTAAGGGCGCGAAGCGCCCCCATTGGATCTGATGTCACATGGGGCCTCTCTCGATAGGCTGCCACAGTTGTTGCAGGGCAGCCAATAGGCACTCAAGCCGTCTCGCCTATGTCTGCATTGCTGCTGCAACGCGTTCTACATTGATTCAAAATTAAGGATAATTTTTGGCTTCAATATCTCGTGGGAAAAGAGGTTTTTCCTTAGCGTAATATATTACGCAGTACGAGAGAACATCTCGTAAGAGAACAATGATTCATCATCTATGAAATATCTCTAGAATGCATTTTATGTGAAGACTAAAATTTCATCCTTATCATAATTTCATTATTTATTATTATGTATCTGTATTATTATTCTTTATTAGTATTCATAATCAGTTGTATTATCTTATGAAGTTTAAAATGCATGAGTAGACTATAGATTGCATGAACACGTGTTTAAGGAGCATATTTTAGACACAGGGAGGGGAGCAGGAAGAGTTATATTTTTATGTCCCAGTGATGATGATATATTAAATGTGTACATGTTTTTTACATGGAAAGGAATGTTTCAACTGATGCAAAATGTACGATTAATGTATACACTGAGGCATAGTGGATTGTACCATGTTTAAGCATGAGGTAAACATTTCATTTTAAACATAAGCAACATGTTTTTCTACCTTACAGGGAAGTTGAAAGTCGCTCAGTTTTATATAAAGGTCAATCCTTACTGTACTATGGCAAAGAAACCCGGAAACGCATAGACCTGGCATGAATACAACATCTTCTCAAGTTTCTCTCCTGACATATATGAATAAAGATTTTTCTTGGCAAAATAACTGGTGTCTGGTCCCGTGAATCAAATAATCATGAGGAAAAGGCTTAATTCCAAGTCTACATATGCAAGTAATCACTGCATGTTCATTATTATAACACACTGAAAAAAAAAACTTAGCCGACAGAAGCTCAAACACGGCCCGATCATCAATCCATCGACCCCATCGAATAACTTTTCTTGTGAGACCTTTTCTTTTTTGTGCTCTGTTAATTATTTTTTATTTTTCTTATTAAAATTCATTATAATCAAATCTTGGTTTATATTTTAATATTATGTGTAACACAAAGAAAGCGTCTGTGGAAAAAAGTACCAATATTTTATAAAGCCAAACTCTTAATTTAATTAAAATCTTATTTGACAGTTTGCATTGTAAAATGACCAGCATAGAAAGTGTCGTACTGAACATTTATGCAATTACATATCAACATCCATTTATCCAATATTTACAAACATTTGAAAACTAATTTTTATGATGTTTTTAAAAACATCATAAAATTATGTCAGATTTTTTAACTGTTAGTAATGATCGACCATAAATAGCTTTGTACCTTAAAAAAGCCTCCATACATTTGATTGCCACATCATCTACTTCTGGATCAAACTTGTTTGCCAAAAGATGGTGTTGCCTTAAAATCCATGTCAAGTCCCCAGCTCCATAAATACACACCGCCCGTCTGTGCGTCCCAGTGCATGGTGGGTAGGGAGCCCCACTCTTTAGATCTCCTTCATGGTAGCTCCACTTCACTAGACGAGCAATTGCGTTCATGTCCGATTGCTCGTACTTTCTGTTTGGAGGGTTTGATCCTGGTACTGAAGGCATCCGCTGTAACGTAGCCCACAAGTGCTCATCTGGACTGTATGTGTCTTTCTCCCATTCCATGAAATCTTGAGTCTCTTTGTTTTTAAAGATGTGATCCACAAACTCTCTTGAAACCACAAAGTAAGCATTTCCTGAGAACATAGGGCTCTGAATTGGCGGGGGTGACTTTCTAACATCGGTCCGAATAACACCGTTCATAACATTGTGATGATACTGCCAGCGCACATTTTTAGACTCTACAGACTCGGACTCCAAACTGTTCTTTCCGTTCAGGTGTTTTAGAGTCTGAACCATTTCAGCATTGGTTTTAATGGGGAAATCAGTGCCACATGTGTTGAGCAGATACCTCCACTGGACGGGTGACCTGAGCAGGTCCTGCATGCAGTTGATGTCCGCTTGAACTCGAGACCAGGAGGCGTAGATCACATTCTCCAGTTTGCTGGCCACAAACACGTTGGTCAGACAGGACGCAATGGCCCTAACTGCTTCTTTAAAGATCTCAGGAGACCTCTGGTCCACATGAACACAGTACACATTGTCAGGAGTGTAAATGGCTCTTAAGAGCCTTTCAAACATCTCAATCTTCTCATGGATCACCATGGAGTAAGCAATGGGGAAATCTCTCTCCTCTTTACTGAGAGAAAGTGTCAGAAACCCTCTGTCTCGGATGTAGGATGGACAATCCTTGGTTGCGTTGAGATAGAATGACTCGGGTAGCAGGGCTGTTCTTTTTTTCGAGGTCATGAGATCCCTAAAAATGTCCTTGTCCACTCCGTCCATGTCTCCTTGGATAATAGCAGAACAAGCCTGTAGTTCTCCAACATTCGGCTTTAGTAAGTGATTCAAGTCCAGTTTCCCATTAGAAGGACAATTCTTTCTTATATAGTTCAGCAGATAGAGGGACAGTGTTGTACTCAGTGAAAAAATTGAAATTCTTTTTAGAATCTTATGTTTGTTAAATGCCATTTCAGTTCTTTAACCAGACCTTCCAGAAACTACTGCCACTGTGCCACTAAGGTATGAAACAGCTTCTCAGGTTCGTATACCACAGAGATGCGGTAATAACTAAGGCAGGTGGAAACGGTAGGCAAGGTAGGGACTGCTCATCCATGGAGGAAGCCCTGGTGACCAGCCACGGATTAATTTCTATGGGGACAATTACGTGATCTTTTCCTGGATCTTAACTATATTAAGAGGCAAAAACATGCTTATAAGATGTTGTCTGTATACAGTCAAATGCAGGTTAATTGTATAAATGAAGATAAAGAATAATGATACAAGCGATTGATTCACTGAAGATGTGAAGTATATTTTTCTACAGACACACACAAGCTTCAAAAAACAATTTAAATTCCAACCGGGTTCTCTGGCGTGGGAGGCGGGGACGCGGGGACGCTAACAAGGACGCTAAAGACCGGTCCTACTCGCTAGCGCCTCTTGAGCCCAGTGCCTTTTTCTGGCCTACGTCCGTTACATCAGCAAACACAGAATGTCCCTGTAACGTTCCCATATGTTCTCTGTAGGGTCTTTTATGCAACCAAGAGAACCATCCCAGAATGTTCCCAGGAGGTTATTTATTCTATAACCTAAAGAGAGCCTTCAAACATTCCATGCAAAGAGAACCTTCCCAGAATGTTCTCTGCAGGTTGTTTTTAGGTTTCATTTTTATAACCTTAAGAAAACCTTCTCAGAATGTTCCCTGTAGGTTATTTATTGTATGATCTCAAGAGAAACTTCTCAGAAAGTTCCCTGCAGGTTATTTGTTTCATAACCCAAAGAGAACCTTATCAAAATGTTTCCTGCAGGTTATTTTTAGGCTTTGCCCCACGTTTGTAAAATGTTATTTTATAGCCTATCATTATTTGCTCAATTTAAATTTGAGAGAACACATTAAACAAGAAACAACAAATCTGACAAAGTGCATTTGTATGGTTACAAAGTAAAATCATCACAATTATCATTATTTGATTTAAATATACAAATTTATATGTTTTCGTAAATTTTCGAACGCGCCCCCTGAAGCCCTGTAATTATGTCAGTGTTCAAATTTGCTAACCCATTCCCTTTTCCTATATAGTACATGCCATAGGAAAGAGTTACCAAGAATATGAGTGCCCGATTTTGGACACAGTAACTCCGTGGCTGTGTCCAAAATCGCCCCTTATACCTTCAAATATGGCACTTTTTGAAGGGACAGCCATTTGTTGTGGTGTCCGAAACCATAGTGGACGTTATTGAGTGCACTCATTCAATCCCACAATGCACTGTCTGCAATAACATGGTAATAACGAGTGTACAACTGATGTACGCTCAACGGCTAGAGTCAAGAATAACCATAATGCACTGTGAGATTCGCATACTGAATTAATTCCCCTGTTTCGCCGGGAGACTTAGCCTGCAGCTGAATCAAATAATCCATCTATTTTCCAAACTGCGGGTTAACCACCACTGTAGATTAATGGGTACATAAATCACTCAAGATATGTATATCATTTTTAAAATGTCTCTTTTAAAAAATTTTTACGTTTTTGGTATTAATGTTTTTTTTTACGCATTCGGTGATGACGTCATGTTGGGGAGAAGTGAAGGAAAGGAAGCCTCAGCCTCGCCTACTATTAGAACTATGGCAACTGACTGGGATGAGGAAGAGGTGGCAAGAGCCAACATGTATGATGGCCCGCAGCCGTATAATTTCGAACCTGCCAGACGTGAGAGGGCAAATGAGGAATTGCCAAGAACTGATGGGCGTCAAAGCCAATTAAATGCATGGTCCGAGGAGAATGAGTGGAGAGTTGATGAAGTGTCCTGGTGAGTTGCTATCATTTAGCAATGGAGCAATGAGCACTGGAGCAAGTCTACGAGCAGCAGTGCACAATAACGACACATATTTTTTTTTACTGTCATTGAATAGCACCGAGTGAAAAATCAAGGTTTTCTTTATATCTAGTGGCAGTGATCATGACGTTAGTTCAGATAAGTACCGGTAACCTTTGTCATAGTGTCGTAGTACTGGTAAACTTTGTCTTTGTCATCTAGAAATAGAAGGCATCATGCTAGCTATATGGGCGTTTCAAAGCGTTTATCTCTTCATCCGGTGAAAATGTTGTTGCAAACGTAGCCACCGCGTGTCTGTCGCTGTGTTTGGCAGGTGCTTGTGTGGGCGGTATAGAGAGAGACAGGCAGACAGCCAGATAGCATAACGTTAGCATAGATAGCTAGCAGCTAGATAGATAAATAGATATAAATATATAGTAGGTAGATTGACAACGTAGAGTTGGTCGCACGTCAGAGGCGCCCGCGCCATTGGATGTGCAGTTGCCGCATATACTAGCCTATATATCTATGGCTGCGTTCCAAACCGCATACTTCCCTACTATTTAGTATGGGAAAAAGAGTAGGCGAGAAAAAAAGTATGCACGAATCCAAAAGAGTAGGCGAGAATTACCTGGGTGACGTACTAATTATCGCGAGATTCGGACATAAGTGCGTTCGAATATGCCTACTTTCCAACTATATAGTAGGCGAAAACAGTACGTGAAGGAAGCAGTACGTTCGAAACATCAGTATTGATAAAAGAGTAGGCGAGAAGTTCCCGGATGGCTTACTGCTTCCGGACAGATTTTCGAGTGCTCAACCGATGGTACTCTTCTATCCCAAGAGGCCACGCGAGAGGATACGTCATTACATCGTAGAGATCGGCGATGCGGGTGCTTTCAAATGTGAGTAAACACGGTTCCTTGTGTTAAAATTGCATGTGTTGAACTACTGTAGAGTAAACTGTTGAATTGTTGAAGGTGTAAAGACGTTACACAGTATAGTATAGTTGTGATTTTGCTCTAAAAAACACGTTTTATTATGTATAACGTTAGCTAACAGGGGATCTTCAGTAAGGACACGTAAGTTACGTCTCTAATGTGGATTTACATAAACCATATACATCTTAAAGACTTTTATTTTAAATGTCTATTTACATCTGACAGGAAAATCTTCAGTAAGTATTGCAGAAGAGAACATCACAACATGAAATAGACTTCTGAGTGATGTATGTGTGCTATTATGTAGAACAAATCTGTAAAGTAACTAAACATAAGTTATCTATTGTATTTGTCCATTACTGTTGATAAATTGAGGAACATTTATGTTGGATAAAAAGTTAAAATAACCTCAACATGTAAATGTAGTGTTGTTGAGCTCATAAATCACAGAGGTAATGTGAATCTTGTCTGGATGTTACAGGGACAGGTGAACAGATGTGTGTTTATCCAGTGGAGAGATCATGAAGCTGAATTCTGCCATCAAAGGCTTTGAGTGACACTACAGAAATGATTTGAAACTATTTCAATATTAAGTTGTAGTTTATTTTAATTATTGTAATTTCAAACAGAGCTATTACAGCACTTTTCTGATTCTTGATTTCTGTGCATTCGCTGCAGATCTTTTGTGGTGGAGCAGTACCTGCAAGGAAAGATGATGTGAAATTTTTGGGAAAAAAAGCGTTTTTGTCTTCTAAATAATACTGAAATCAAATGACATTGTGCGGTTAAAATGACTGCTTGTGTTATGTTTGTGCATTTTTGTAGGATCTGAAATGTCAGCAGGCTGGTGTGAGCAGCACTGAGGATGAGGAGTCCCCAGAGCTGAATCCTGGTAATGGTGCCATGGATGAGACCCTCCATCACTCCACCGGCCCTTACGAGACCCTCCATCACTCCACCTACTCTTATTGCCTCAGATTGTGAAGCACAACACATCACGCAACAACCTCAGGCACGAAGGCACGGCTCACCTCTGGCGGTCAGCTGATTCATCAGAATAAAGCCGCTGAATGGGATCCGCTGTGTTGAGACGGCAGCAGGATGTGGTTCAGCGCCTGTAGCCTACATACATGATTGTAGTTTGAATAAAGTGTAAGGACTGGGCTAAGTGGGTGAATCTGAATAACTAAATACATCCGGCTAAAGACCAAAAATCTCTGAATGTAAATTAACCCAAACACACACACACAAACACACACACTCACACACATTCCCCCACCAGTGAAGACCACACTCAGGACAGAGCGTGGTGTCCGATTACAAGACATTTTATGACTGATCGGAATGTCCCAAAGGAAGTGGATTCCAAAGCGAAAAGAAACTTCTTTTCTTTAAAAGACATTTAACCAGATATATTCAATGTGTTTTTATGTGTGTCCATTTGCCCATGTCACATTGGAATGACTATGATTTTATCGTAGCTTAAAGTGAATTATAAATACCTTCATTATACATTTTAAATATAACTGTCTATTCCCATAACTTGTACACATAGTTCTGGACACCTCCAGAATGCTTTCGGTGTGATCAATCAGAATACGTACAGTAATATCCAGTAAAATATAGTTTACTATGTTTTCCATCTTTGGAGTGAAAAGAGACCAAAACTAACATCACTGGTGTTCTTAGATAACGGCGTTTACGACCCAAAGGAATGTTCACAGAACTGTGGCCCTCTCTGAATTCTAACCAAGGAGGAGAAATGAGTCCTGTATTCATATATATATATATGCTATTATATATCCACTTGAGAATTGTATGAACAATGTATCTAAGTTCCCTATTTCATGAGTTGCCTTTTTGTGGTTTGGTCTATGTTTCTCGACAACTCTAATGCGATAATGTTTTAAACTTTGCCAACTAATGTTTAACCAAATCCATTTGTGGCAAGTTTGGTCTCTATAAACTCCAATCTTCATTCCCCATTTGTTAATTGACATTACATTTTGCTAAACTTGTGACACATTAGTATTATAAGAATTGTGAAGATTCTGCTCTTAAACATCCTAATTTCGTCGGTTTCAAATGTCTCTCTCTTAGACAAAGAGCAATAAAAACCAAAGTCCCGCCTGTGAAATTCCAACCCTCTAATTGGCCAAGTCAACAGGAAGAGGCCGGATTTCTCCAAGGTGATAAATGACGCTTCCCCCCTCCGCTCGCTCTGTTACTTCGCCTGTCTTTGTGTCATAATGTAAGGTCTCGCCTCCGGGCGAGCTCTTCGCCTTTCTTTTATTTGTTTCTAGTTTAGTTTGTGTTTTTCAGTCTTAGATAAGTCTCCGTGTTTAATTCCAATCGACGAGTGAAAAGAACACCGCGTGACATATCTCTTCAGCAAATCCATCTAAGGGGGACCTTTAAACGAGCGCGCGCTCGTTTTGAAGGAGAAACACGCGCACGTGACCACGTGGCGAGAGACGCACACACGCTTCTTCACCAGCCATGCGAAGATGTGACGTTAACCCTGCGTGATTTCCCCTTAGAGATCTTTATTTCTTTTCTTTGTTAGTCAAAGTTTTGTTTTCCGTAGTCGACTCTGTTCACTTCCACAAAGTGAAACGAACTTAGCCAAACTATTTTCCTTTGGTAATGTTACCCCACAGACTTGGAAACTCCGTTCAACACGCGCGCCAAGCAGCACCCAGTGACGCTTCCTAAAGGACTCCGCTCACGCACGCGCAGGAATGCCGCGACACAGAGAGACCCAGAAACTTAAGTATATCTCTTTATAGAGCTTCTAAGAAGCATTAAGATGATGTTTTCGTGTTGTTACAGACAGGGGACTGTCAGGGGGAATGTTGCCAATGCTCTCTCTCTCTCTCTCTCTTCCTCTTCCCCTCTCACACGTGTTTCCATTGTCCACACTCTATGCATTTCTCGTTCATCGATGCCTTATCGTGTATTGTTGTTTATTATGTTTGTAAATACATATATCCCATGTAACCGTAGTAAATACATAAGTAGTTCTGCCTTATTAAATTCATTATATTCATCTGATTGGTGTACTGCCTTTTTGCTCATTTTCAAGTCCCTTAAGTGCCAAAAGATCTTATAGCAACAAGCTTACAAATTAAAGATACTTTAAAGAGTATGTGTTTATAGGGCAGGAAACCCAATTCTTGTGGCCACAGAATTGCTTTTCCTGAAATCCTATAAAGTAAGATGATATTGTGGAGTCCCACGAATATTAGTCTGACAATTGAGCTAATTAATTTAGCCTGTTTTGTAAGACGTGGTCCGTGTAGTTAATTGCAATCAACTTGTGGTTAAGTGCAAGGATACACAGACATGCATGCAGGTAAAATGACATATCATCCCTTATCGGGAGTTTTATTAACATGTAAGACTGATCTAATCCAAACATGTATGAATAATTATTAATTACCAATTATTAATTATGATATGCAAATTCCCCACGGATTAGATCCGCCCCAGAGTCTTTACAAAAGCTTTGTTTAATGTGTTGACTTATGCATTTGTTTATTGTGTGATGGTGACTTTCATTCATTCTTTTACAAATTTATTAATATTTCTCATTGTTTTCAGTAAATAAAATATAATTATTTAATTAATGCTTTATTTAATTGTTTGAATGAAAATTTACATATGTTCACTATTACACATCTAGAGTGTATTCAATCATAGCTATGTCATATGACATTACATTTTGTTTGTTCTATTGAATTATATTTTCAGTAAAAAGTAATATAATTAAGTATTGGTCAGCATTTATCGTTGTTATTATGTTTTGGGGGTGGGATAGCAATGCAATTCATTCTGGGGTAATATTAATTTTTAATATTAATGATACTTAAATTTTTCGAGTATAAAATCAACAGTTTTCTCTAAATGAGAATCTTTACACAGCTGCCCTTTGTGCAGACATTACAAACTTGTGATAGTTTGTAGTGAAGTTATAACTTGTGAGGTATATATATATCATGGGTTTGCATACATCATACGATTTTATAGACAGCAAAAAAGAACCTACATGGTTGAATATCTTAAAATATATTTTCTTAAATAATTAATAATAATACATTTAAAAAATGCATTTTTTTGTAATTTATAGGCCTAGGGATGAAACGAGAGTTAAGCACTTTTGCTTGTGGATGAAAATGTTTGGATATAAAATAAAGAAATTAATAAAATATTCAAGAGATGACAATTTGGGGATTTCGTAATAAAAATAAATAATATCATTAAGTATAAAACGGTGGGTCACATTAGTAGGGTTAAATATAATCAACCCTAAATGTATTTACACAATAAATGGGCAGCAGTTTCTTCAAAAAGACCACAAAATGAGCAAGTTTAATCAATATCAAGATATTTACAGATAGATGAATTAAACGTGTCGTTCAAATCTTTTAAGTTGTTGCGCGGGTGATAACGCGTCGTAGGTCACATGATAACATCAACATGGCAGATGTCCGGTTCGCATTCATACTCAACGAGATCTGGCTATAAAGTACCTACTCTTTTAGCGCTCGTTGAGTAAGTACTCATTGAAATTAAGTACCTACTCATTGAGTATGCGGTTTGGAACGCAGCCAATATATATATATCTGTCTGTCTATCTATATATCTAGTCTATCTATCTTTCTATATCTATGTATTTATCTAGTTATCTATAATCTGCGCTATCTGAATACTCTCGTCTACTACTCGTCTCTCTAGTCACTCTCAATGCTCTCAAGGCGGGCTTTGGTAAATTCTCTCCCCAAGGTGACGTAATGCAATGCATTGTGGGGAAAGGAGAATCGTTGCAAACCGCTGTAAGACAGTAGCTACTTTTTCGTATTATATTCCATTTTGTGATAACCAACAACATAAAATACAATGGATAACAGTTTAAATGTTTATTACCAACAAGCAAATTGCACAAATTCGTTGAAAAATTAACCCTGCAACACGGCCTTTAATTAGGTTTATGCTAGTTTCCATGGCAGAGTTCAAGATAAATATTTATATTACTTTCATTATTTTTAAACAGCAAGCTCAAACTATGCCAAATCGACAGCCCTTCCGGTGCACTCCGAATTAACTCACTCATCAACTCTTTCAAGTGGGAATAGTGCATAAGGGTAAAATAGTCAATTTCGAACACAGCACATTGCTCGGAATGAAATATAACATGCGGTAATTGGTTGCGATCATTGGTCACGTGAACTGCGAGAACGAAAGTTGCCATTTTTCAATGGAATTACATTTGAAGGCAACGGCATGCAACAAAAATATCGACGAATAACCAGGTTATCCTCACAAATCATTAATTTGGCTTCAGAAGACTTGGAACATTACACACCAGTTATATTGAGACTACTTTTGTGATCCTTTTTTTTTTAATGGTGCTTGGCGTTTAAATCACTGTGCGTTTGTATGAAAGCTGTGTTTGTGTTTCACTAAAGAAAGAAGGGTAGAAAGAAAGGTAGAAAGCTGGGTAAAATCAACATCCTGTAAATTCAGACATCTGACTTATCACTTAACCCTTGTCCATCCTTATGGAAATTTTTTTCGACGTCGACTGAAATGGGGATCACGCTAGGGAGCCTGTCTTCTTCGTACTACTATTTAATCAAGCCAATTCAACATTGGTGTGCATGATTACACACTTCGCCACACAGCGCGGGTATAAACAGTGGGTATATGCTTTTTTCGCTGTGGAGACGAGCGGCCCCCGGAGTCAGTTGTGGTCCAGCAGTAGTGGCATGGGGACTACGTCGTCCGTTCCCACCTTCAGGGACTGGTGGGTTGCATAAGCAGCCAGGACGTTTCCTTTCAGTTGAGAACGTCATACGTAGTCAACGTCGACTGAAATGGGGATCTATTGAACACCCCACTAGTGCTGCCACCTTCCAGTGCCTAGACAGAAGCCTCCTGATCCCCCCGCGATTTAAGGCGGAGAAGAGCAGAGCTTTAGGCCAGGGAAGTCACTGCTGTTCCTACAGGACCACTGCGAAACGTTCCCTGTACATGGAAGGAAGGGACGTTGCGTAAGCCACATCCTGCCCGAAGGGAGGCAACATGTGGAGAATACACATGTGAACTGGGCAGAAGACCGGGCAGTACAACATATGGAATGTCACTGGGTTGGCTTCAGCCTATGACAGGGGGGGAGATTTTACCAGACAGTGACGGCAGAGCAGGCTTCTGCCGAGGGAAGTCACGGGCTCGCCGCAGGGGGCTGTACCATGGAAAAATACACATATGGTTTCACCATAGGGATCGCAACATATGGACCCAGCCTAACACAGGTTCCACAATGCTTACAAGTGGTAGGCCTGGCTGCGGACGCTCCACCGCGTCCATCGCCGAAGGGTGTGGAGGAACTCAACAGGGTAAGGGTTAGGAGGGTACTCTACTGGAGCAAGAATTGCGCACGTATCCAGTCCATAGGAGGGGAATGGTGCAGCAAGCCGACACTTCGAACCGGGCTCACAGTGAAACTGGCTTCATGAGAAGGGAGCCCACGGGAAGCAGCGGTTCGACTATGGGTGTCACCCAGCCCCCAACTCTAGAATATCTGTTAGCGAAGCACTCTGTGTCAACGCCTAGGCGGGAGCACACACTCACTTCAGAGGAGCTCACCACCTAAGTGGACACATGCATCTCGGGATTTTCACCAAGATGAAGGCAGCCACCATTCAGTGGGCAAACCTCGCTTGGAAATAGCCTTCCCTTTCTGCCGATTTCCTAAAAAGTTCTGTGCACGTATAACCGCAATGAAACGGACGGACAGAGAAAGCCAGGGCTGGGTCTACTTCCTCCGGGGCAGCGCTTGCAGGCTCACCACCTGGTCACACCTTTAGGGAGAGGTAGGAACCTTGGGCACATATCCAGGCCGTGGTCTCAGCTGGCCCGAATTCCAGGCTCAACCCGTTGACCGAAAGCGAGCAAGTCCCTACACTCTAGTAGAGACCACGCGAGCAGGAGAACTGTAAAAAAAGAATTTTTAAACTCACTGCCTGCCATGGCTCAGGGGTGGTCTCTGCAGTGCAGTAGCACCAGAGATATGGCCCAAGAGGATAAAGAGGGGCGCAAGGTAGATTCCCTTGCTCCCTCAGGAACCTGACGATCAGGACGTGCTTCCCATGCTACTGCGTCATGATGTGTGTCAAAGAAAATATAGAGGCAACTTCATTTTGAGGGTGGAGGAGACAGCCCTACTCCAACCCATCTTACAGGAAAGAGAGCACTGAAATGCCCGAATGCCTTAAGGATATCCTCACGGAGAGAAGACTCACTTAACGAATAGGTTCCACTTCTAATTGGCGTAAGCAACACTTCCTCATAGGGGGTGCTCTCGCAGAAGTGATGGTGACTACCACCCGACACTTTCTGACCCGACGGCCCGCTGTTGCCTCCACCCTGATGCCAGTGGTAGTTCCTCCGCCTGCTCATCGCCGAGGGCGTCCCCTGCCGCTGCCTCCGGTTCCATGTGTCCCCCGCAGCAGCTCTGACCGTCAAACCTGACGCGAGCTCACAGGCCTGCGAAGGGAGACAAGGTTCCCCCCAAAGGCAGCAGCCGCCGGACACAGGTGCACCTGTGTCGCGACAGAACACTCCACCGGAGGGATAGCCTCATAAAGAAGCAAAAAGAAACAACTCCAAAAGAAAGGTGCACACAAGTGCATTCACCGTGCCACCTCAGTGACACAGCACAACATTAAACAAAAATCAGACAGTAACTTGACGTCATCTTTGTCCAACTCTCTCTCCCGCTCTTTCGTTCCCGCCGGCTTATATGCGGTCTCTCCACGCCAATCACTGCAATCAGACACAGGTGTTCATCATCTGCACTTGACCTACTTACTCACCGTGCGGCTCCTTCCTCTCTCTCAGACTTCGCTCAGACTTCTCTCAGATTTCCTCTCTCCGCTACAAATTTCGCAAAACCCCGCCCTCCTCACCACATACCCCCACCACCCGACTCAGGCCGGGGAGCCATCCGGCCTGCAGCCTCTACCTCCTGGGACAGGACCGCGCCCAGCCCTCTGTCAGACGCGTCTGTCTGTAGGATAAAAGGGAGAGAAGAGTCAGGAGCATGTAAAAGCCGTCTGCCACACAGAGCAGCCTTTATCTGAGTAAAAGCCTGGTGACACTGCTCCATCCACTGAACCGTATCTGGTGCTTCCTTTTTAGTTAGATCAGTCGGCGGGCTACCGAGGTCCGAATAATTAGGCACAAACCTTCTGTAATATCCCGCCAGCCCCAGGAACTGTCTAACCTCCTTTTGGGTCTTGGGTCTCGGACAGGTCGCAACTGCTGCCAATATCATCCAAGTAGGCAGCAGCATACGCAGCATGCAGACGGAGAATTCGATCCATCAAAGCTGAAAGGTTGCCGGAGCCCCGAACAAGCCGAGAGGAAGGATGACAAATTGGTGTAATCCAAACGGCGTCGTGAAAGCTGTCTTTTCTTTGGACATGGGAGACAAGGGGAACTTCTTGGCATTGGATAAGCATTGAACTTTGACACCACGTTCATCTTTCGATAGTCCACACAAAACCGTATTGAGCCATCGGTATTAGGCACTAAAACTATCGGGCTCGCCCAGTCACTGTTGGACTCTTGTATTACCCCCATGTCTAACATTGGCTCTAATTCGCTCTAAACTACCATTTTTTTGTGTTCAGGGAAGCAATACGGCCGGCTGTGTACGACCGGCTCCATCTCAACGTGGTGCTGAATGAAGTCCGTCCGACCAGGCAGGGGTGAGAACACATCAGCAAATTCAGCTTGTAGATTTTTTACATTAGTGAGCTGGGAGGGTGAGAAGTGGTCTCTACCAGGTGGCAGGGAGAGAGATTGGGTTTTAAGACTCACTTATGGACCGAGATCCTCCTATCACCACCGTCGCCAGCATCACTGATCCCGCCTCAGACCATTTTTTGAGAAGGTTGAGATGGTAAATTTGATGTGCCCCGTCCCTATCCGTTCGGACTACCTCATAGTTGAGATCTCCAATTCGCCGTGTGACCTCGAAGGGTCCTTGCCACTTTGCGAGTAATTTTGAACTAAAAGTAGGGAGTAATACAAGCACTTTATCTCCCAGTGCAAATTGACGAAGCCTAGCTCCCCTGTTGTACAGCCGACTCTGTTTGTCCTGGGCCTGTAAGAAATTCTCAATCGATAGACACTCCAAAGTGTGGAGTTTTGTCCTTAGGTCCAGGACATACTGAATTTCGTTCTTGCTAGTCAAAGGTCCATCCTCCAAAGTCTCCCTAAGGACATCTAACACCCCGCGGGGCTGACATCCATAGAGAAGCTGGAAGGGGGAAAACCCCGTGCAGGCATGGGGGACCTCACGTACAGCGAACAAAGAGGGGTTCTAGCCATTTATCCCAATTTTTGCGTCTTCTTGTACGAATTTTCGAATCATGGTTTTCAACATGTGATTAAATTGTTCCACCAGGCTGTCTGTCTGTGGGTGGTAGATGCTGGTGCGAATCGATTTAATGCCCAACAATTTGTTAAGGTTGCAGATGGTTCGTGACATAAACGCCGTGCCTTGATCGGTGAGAATCTCTTTCGGGATTCCCACCCGGTAGATTAGTTGAAACAGTGCACCTGCAACTTTTTTGGCGGAAATACTGCGGAGCGGCACTGCTTCAGGGCACCGCGTTGCATAATCCACCAGGACTAAAGCAAAGCGGTGCCCTCATGCAGACCATTCTAATGGCCCGATGAGGTCCATGCCAATTCGCTCGATGGGGACCTGCATTAAGGGAAGTGGGCACAAAGGTGCTTTTGGGTTGGCCGGTGGATTCACCAACTGACATTCATAACAATACGCGCACAACTTGCGCACGTTCTCGTGAATGCCCGGGCCAGAAGAACCGGGCCATGAGACGATTTAGTGTAGCCGTTTGTCCTAAATGCCTGGCCATTGGATTTCAGTGAGCCGCCTGGAAAAGCAGTTCCCGGCGGCTTTTTGGTACCAACAACTGAGTTGTATCTTGTTTTGACTAGGCGTCTTGGGTCACCCGATACAACTTATCTTTTAAGATAGTAAAACAGGGATAGAAGAGCGGTTGGTCTGGGTGGAGCAGCTGGCTGTCGATAGAGCGGACCTGATCAAAAGCATGTTTCAGCGTTTCATCCTGGGACTGCTCCAGGGGAAAATCACCGTGCTCTGTGTGGATTTTTCTCTCCAGAGCACTCTGTTCCCCTGGAACAGCTCACAGAGGTCCCGGCTCAGCCTCTACCACCTGAACAACCGCCGCCTTCCTCTTATCTCTTTTTGCCCAAGAGGCATCCGCACACAAATACCCCAATAATTTACTAAAGGCTGGCCAATTAGTCCCCAAAATTAGCGGATGCCGGAGGTGCGGGTTAACTGCCACCTCTACACTATGTTTTTGTCCCCTAAATTGAATTTCCACGGGCTATATCGGATAACTCACCACCACCCCGTGGACACACCGTACTTTAACCATGCGGCTATTATCCAATGCCCTAGGTTGAATCAGGCTTTGATGAATGTAGGTTTGGTTACACCCCGAATCCACCAAAGCCTGATAGGTACCCCCCTTGATACTCACTGGTATCTGATACAGGCCAGCTTGATCGGGGGCAGCCTGTGGCGCATTGGGGACCCGGAACAGTGTCCCCACCTCCATCACCAGACAATAAAGTGCCCTGGGTCCCTGCAGCGCCGAACAGGCCGGCCGGACTCTTCGAGGCCCAGTGTCCTGAGCTTCTGAAGATGTTGTTCTGGGGTCTGGCCGACCCGCTGAAGAATAGCACGCTTCAGGTCTTCATAGACCAGGAGATTCTGGACTGGCAGTTGGTTTTCGGCCACCTGTGCCTCTCCTGACAGCAGAGGGATGAGCCGCATTGGCCTGTCCGTGGGGGGCCATCCCCAGGCCTCAGTAGACCTCTCAAAAAGATCCAGGAAGGCCTCCGGATCGTCCTGGGGGCCCATTTTATTGAGAGGTAGGGGCAGGGCCGAGGCCGTAGCTGGAGAGGAGACGGCCCGAATCTCCCGGTCTATCCAGCTTCGAAACAGCTCGCGGTCTTCCTGCTGGGCTCGGAGGAGCGTCTTGAAGCGCTGATCCTGCTCCTCCTTTATGGCCAGCAGGGCTCGATGTTGTTCCAAATGAAGACCCGCGAGCGATTGTATGATGACCGCAAACGGCATACCTGGCGGGGACTGCATGACAGTGGCGGCGATCTTCTCCCTTCCCAGGTTTCGGCACCAGTGTGATGAGGTTCAGTGTGTGGGTGGAAGGAAGAAGACAGGGATCGGTGTGACTGGGACTCACCGTTTATTCAAACAAGCAAAAAGAAACAAACCCAAATGAAAGGCGCACACAAGTGCATTCACCGTCCCACCTCAGTGACACAGCACAACATTAAACAAAACAAAACAGACAGTAACTTGACAGCGTCTTTGTCGGTTGACAGCAGCACGCGAGTTCCCAGTCCAACTCTCTCTCCGGCTCTCTCGTTCCCGCCGGCTTATATGCGGTCTCTCCACGCCAATCACTGCAATCAGACACATCTGCACTTGATCTACTTACTCACCGCGCGGCTCCCTCCTCTCTCTCCCCCTACAGACTTTGCAAAACCACACCCCCCTAGCCACAACATCTTTAAAAAAAAAAAAAAGACTCAAACACACCCGTGTTGCTCTTTTAGGAAAAGGGACCGTCACCAGTGCCGGAGAACACAGCAGTTGAGAGCTAAAACAGCAGTTGAGAGCTTGAGAATCTCGCGATCACCGCTGCACTTGCGCTGTAAACACCAACACTGGAAGGTCTTCCTGCAAGAACACCGACACTCCTGTTTAAACAATAGTACTCTTCAGAGACATCCGATTGGCTCCGTAGCGAAAAGCAACTGGTGCGTGCGTCCACTTCCGTGTTTATACCCGCGCTGCGGGGCGGAACGTGTAATCACAAAGACAGGCTCACTAGCGTGATCCACATTTCAGTCAACGTCGACTACGTATGATGTTCTCGACTGAAAGAGAACTGTAATTTTTAATCCCAGGGCCATTTAACTAAACAATTATGCAATCTTTGTTAAGAGGCTTTCATTCTGTTGGCAAGGCTTCATAATTTAAATTTGTACTATTTTTTTACCGGATGGTGCCATTTTTTCAATAACTTGCTTTATTCCTGTTTTCTGCTTCTGCATATTATAGAGCCAATTGGGTAAATTATGCAACGGTACTTGTGTGGGTAAATGGTAAATGGACTGCATTTATATAACACTTTCACAGACCCAATGGCCACCAAAGCGCTTTACATATTTGCCTCTCATTCACCCATTCACTCAGTCATTCATACACCGACGGTGGTGTCAGCCATGCAAGGCGCCACTCAGCTCGCCGGGAGCAGCTGGGGTTAGGTGTCTTGCTCATGGACACCTCGACACTTGGTCAGGTGGAACCGAGGATAGAACCACCAACCTTTCGGTTTGTAGACAACCTACATGAACCACTGAGCCACTGTCGCCCCTAGTGTGTGTTGGTATAGATGTCACATCGTGGTTGGTATGTGTGTTGTAAAAAAAAATGTGTGTGTGTTTGTAATATTGAGAGAGAAAACCTCAACTGCAAATAACAAATCCAATCAGTGGAGTTTTGCTGGCATCCAATGAGGAATATCTGTTACTGCGCCCAAACAAAATCTTACCGAAACGTCTCGGTTACGCATGTAACCCTAGTTCCCTGATAGGGAACGAGATGCTGCGTCAAGCTGTGGGAATGCCTCTGCGTGTGTGCGTCATGAAGCACGAAAGCTGAAAAGAATCGAGGCGATGCGGATCAGAGAAAGTCGCGCCCGCATAGAGATCGAATCCCAAACGATACCCAGAAAAGTGGTCTTCTGAGAAGGAGATAATACACTTTTCTTTGCGTTCAGCCTCAACCCCAACTTTCTCATATGAGCGAGAACAACATCTCGATGCTGAACCGCCATCTGCTCTGTCTGAGCTAAAATCAACCAATCGTCGATGTAATTGAGGATACGAATGCCCTGAAACCTCAGGGGCGCTAAAGCTGCATCCATGCATTTCGTGAAAGTGCGGGGAGATAAAGCTAGGCCAAATGGAAGAACCATGTACTGGTACGCCTCGCCCCCGAAGGCGAACCTCAGGAACTTCCTGTGTTGTGGAAGGATGGAAATATGGAAGTACGCGTCCTTCAGATCTATCGTGACAAACCAGTCCTCGGATCTGATTTGTGACATGACCTGCTTGATAGTGAGCATCTTGAATTTTAGCTTCCCTACCGAGCGATTCAACAGGCGCAGATCTAAAATTGGACGCAACCCCCCATCCTTCTTTGGAACGATGAAATATCGGCTGTAAAAACCTGACTCCAACCTGGGAGGAGGAACCCGTATTATAGCCCCATTTCGAAGGAGTGCTTTCACCTCTTGTTCCATTACCAGAGCCTGCTCGGGGCCCACCACTGTGGGCAGACCCCCTCTGAATTTTGGTGGACGACACCTGAATTGGATAGTATAACCCTTTTTTACTGTGTGCAGAACCCACTGAGATATTTTTGGAAGGCTTTTCCACTCTGCCAGAAATACTACTAAGGGTACCAGTCTCTCGAGACTGGCCTCTGGTGTATCTTGAGCAGCAAACACAGCGCCCTGTAACGGCGCACCGGCAGGGAATGACTGGCTTAACTGCTCTGAGACCCTCCTCAGAGGGGGCGAGCGTCCCTCAGGAAAGCGCTCGCTGGGACCGTCTGTGCCCCGGCATGAAGGCGGGGTTGGCAGAACGGGCCCCTGAGGGCACCGAAGAAGAGCGGGCACCGTGTAATGCGGTGAACACCTCTCTTCCACGGCAGGGACCACCCTCAGCATCCTGACGCCAGTGGCGTCAGGACTTCCTCTTTGCCGAAGCCTTCTTAGCCATAATAACTGTCCTCAGATCAGTTTTGCCAGAAGACTTCGGCTGAGAGTGCCGCGTCTGGTCCCACTGTTTGAAAGGGGGAGCGCGATACGCGACACTCTGCTTCTGTTGCGCCCTATGTGAGGAGCTGACTGACGGCCTGGACTGCTCCCGCCCAGCAGTACCGGGGACATGAATTTTAAGAGGCATAAATTTCTGAAACGCTGCCGACTGTTTCTTCTCTTCCTGAAATCTATCTATTACAGTATTTACAGAATCACCAAAAAGACCATGAGGAGAGAGCGGAGCGTCCAAAAGAAAAGCTTTGTCTTTTTCTTTCATACCAGAGAGATTTAACCATAGATGCCTCTCTGCGGCCACCAGGGCTGCCATAGTACGGCCCATTAGCTTGGCCGACTCCTTGGTGGCGCGCAGAGATAAATCTGCAGCCTGACGCAGTTCGCGAACTACGTCAGTGCTGACCTCTTGAGTGTCACTCACATCCTTTAATAAGTCAGCCTGGTATGCCTGCAAGATGGACATCGTGTGCAGGCACGCCGAGGCTTGACCGGCCGCCGAATACGCCTTACCCACTAAAGCTGACGTACTTCTAAGAGGCTTAGAGGGTAAAAGTGGTGCTTTAAAAGAAGATGCAGCTTCAGCAGAAAGATGACTAGCAAGCGCCTCTTCTGCTTTGGGCATCGCCCCATAACCATGAGATTTAGCCCCCACAATGTTTGAATAAGTGGAAGTTTGAGGGCTAAAAACACGATAAGAGACCGGCTTTTTCCACGATCTCGAAACCTCTGTGTGGAGATCAGGGAAGAAGGGCAAGCACCGGCGTGGAGGTTGAGAACGGGAAGGCAAAAATGCCTGCCTAACAGCTGGCCACTCGATGCTTAATTTAGAAACAGCACGAGTGAGCACCTCCATAAGCTCCTCACTTTCGGGAGAGCGAGATGGCGAATCATCGACATCTCCCGCATCCAGACTAACAACATCCAGATCCTCAGAACTGGATAGTTGCAGTACTGGGGCCTCAGTTCGGGGGGAAGAAACCGCAGAGCGTGCTTCCGAACCCGAAACTGAGGCACTGGATCTAACAGGTAAGGGCTGAGATAGGGCAGAGCCCGTCTCAAGCCCCGCTGTTAGATCCATCTGCGATCCCCACGAATGACGTCGCCGCTCAGCCCCGCCATAAGCGGGACCCGATCCGCGGGGATCGCGAACTGAACCACTCTCCTCAAAGAGTGATCGGCGGGAGTGGAGCGTTCTAAGAGGCAAACGCCCGCAATGCTCACAATCAGCCATCTCGAGAGCTGACTGGGCATGCTGCACTCCCAAACAAACAACACATTAGCTGTGTGTATCCCCGCTCGTTAAATAGCGCGAGCAAGGAGGAACACACTTCTTAAATTGTTGTTCGCTCGCCATTGTCTCTCAATATAATATATATATATATATATATAGTTTTTTGAAATAGTGAAACTCCTGCTTAGTGACAGACAAAAACACTTGAGACAGATCCACATATAGCGCTTACTGAAGGCAAAGAAGCTGTCGCGCTTGTGTTTTGGGGGTGCTTTATAGTTTCCTGGTCGATGACGTCACCCGCCTATGACGTTCCGTCTCTCCATTGGACTGATTCCATACGTGCTTCATGACGCACACACGCAGAGGCGTTCCCACAGCTTGACGCAGCTCGAGTAACCTTGAAAGGGAAGCTAATTCTTTGAGATATCAACCTCAAATTTGGAACACAACTTATTTAGATTTATGGCTTTGATTTTCTAGCTGTTTTATAGTTCAACTTGTTTCATAAAATAAATATTTTATATAAAATAATGTTCACCTATATAATTTGTTTGTGGATTTACTTATTAAATGTTTTTTAATTCAGCAATAATGTGCCAAGGGTTTTCTTTAAAATGAGACCAAACTTAAATCTTGGCTCCCACGCTTCAAAATTTTATGACAGTTTTTTGAGGAATTTTTTTTCCACTATGGACCTATGTCTAACTATTTTTAATTAATGCACAAGGGGCAATGGCAGCCTCTGGTTGGGCTATTGCTGTTGAAAGATGTTTCAGACTAGCTGCTTTGAGTCCACGTTAGTTTTGGTAAAAAGTAACTTCAACATAAAGCCATTCTGTAGGAGAGTTTATTCTACATGGCACTATATTCTCATACAGTTCTAGTTAATTGATGTAGTCTATTTTAATGAGTCTCTAGCAGAGGGCACATAATATCAGATTATCGAACAAGCTTTGTAAACACTTCATTACATGGTTAGCCTTTCATGTTTGCTCGGTTACCACAGAACTCCACAACACAACTTTGAGACTATCAAGTGGGCTGGGATTAATAATCCTGCAGATACAGCAATAATTATATATATATATATATATTTTTTTTTTTAAATACGTGATGACAATGAGATTGGCTCATACCATAATAAACAAGCCTTGACATGAAAGGCAGCATAGAGGTCCATTTCATTCTTTTAAGATCTCTCAACACAAAATTGGCCACTGGTAAAACATCTATATGATATTGAAAATGTATGAATGAATATGCTCTTTTTAAAAGAAAACCAGTAAAAACAGACGGTTACTTTTAATGGATGTCATTAAAAATGTAATGGCAAATCATGGTCTATCAGGGTTAACCACTTATAATTTGACACTTTCAGCTTATTTTGCACTCTTAGTTATCATGTCATGTTAAATGTTTAGTGTCTGCTGTTGCCCCCGTTTCTTCTGTTTCTGTGTTTCAGGAGGATCCAGGTGATTTGTCTGGGGTGCCGGAGGAGTACCATGATTTGCGGGCGGTCTTCAGTCGTTCCCGGGCCACTTCTCTCCCTCCTCATAGACCCTATGACTGCGGTATCGACCTCCTCCCCGGCACAACGCCCCCTCGTGGGAGGCTATATTCTTTATCAGCCCCAGAACGCGAAGCCCTTGAGAAATATCTCTCTGAATCCTTAGAAGCCGGTACTATTGTCTCGTCCTCTTCTCCCGCCGGTGCTGGATTCTTCTTTGTGAAAAAGGATGGTTCTTTGCGCCCTTGCATTGACTATCGTGGGCTGAATGACATAACGGTGAAGAATCGCTATCCACTTCCCCTTATGTCATCCGCCTTCGAGATTCTGCAGGGCGCAAAGATTTTCACAAAGCTGGATTTACGCAATGCGTACCATTTGGTGCGCATTAAGGAGGGAGACGAGTGGAAAACTGCGTTTAACACTCCACTTGGGCACTTCGAGTATCGGGTTTTACCGTTCGGGTTGGTCAACGCTCCCGCCGTGTTTCAAGCCCTGGTGAATGATGTTTTGAGAGATATGCTCAATATATTTGTTTTCGTTTACTTGGATGATATTTTGATTTTCTCTCCAGGTGCACGTCCAGCACGTTCGACGGGTTCTCCAACGACTTCTAGAGAATCGTTTGTTTGTAAAAGCAGAGAAGTGCATGTTTCACGCCCAGTCTGTCACGTTTCTCGGTTCTGTCATTTCGGCGGAGGGGATCAGCATGGACCCTACTAAGGTGCAGGCTGTTACCGGGTAGCCGGTGCCTGACTCTCGCGTCGCTCTTCAGCGTTTTCTGGGGTTTGCGAATTTTTACAGACGGTTTATCCGCAATTTTAGTCAGGTAGCCGCGCCCCTAACCGCACTCACCTCCGTCAAGTCTCGTTTTGAGTGGTCTCGGGCTGCCCAGACAGCCTTTGATCATCTCAAGTCTTTGTTTACTTCCGCTCCCATTCTCACTACTCCTGATACCTCCAACCAATTCATCGTCGAAGTGGATGCGTCAGAGGTGGGCGTCGGGGCCATCCTCTCCCAACGCTTTTCCACTGACGGCAAGGTCCACCCGTGCGCCTATTTTTCTCACCGCCTTACACCGTCTGAACGCAATTACGACGTGGGTAACCGCGAACTGTTGGCCATTCGTTTAGCTTTGGGCGAGTGGCGTCACTGGCTAGAGGGCTCCTCCGTTCCGTTCATAGTCTGGACCGATCACAGAATTCTCGAATACATCCGATCTGCTAAGCGTCTTAACGCCCGTCAAGCTCGTTGGGCGTTATTTTTTGGCCGTTTCAATTTTACCTTTTCTTATCGCCCCGGTTCGAAGAATCTCAAGCCCGACGCGCTTTCTCGCCAGTTCGCTTCCCCCAGGGAGGTCCCTGTTAAGGAAGAGATCCTTCCTCAGGGATGCGTCCTCGGAGCTTCAATCTGGGGAATCGAACGACTAGTCAAACGAGCTCTTTCCCTTGTCACCGTTCCTCGTCAGTGTCCTAGGAATTTGTTGTTTGTTCCCGTCGCTGCGCGCTCTGCCGTTCTGCAATGGGGGCATTCCTCTAAGCTGTTTGCTCATCCCGGAGTAAGAGGAACGTTTGCGGCTATCCGCCAAAGATTTTGGTGGCCCACCCGCGAACGTGATATCCGCCGGTTCGTTGCGTCTTGCTCTGTCTGCGCCCAGACCAAACCCAGTAATTCACCGCCCGCTGGACTTCTCCGGCCGCTTCCTATTCCGTCCCGTCCGTGGTCTCATATCGCGCTCGATTTTATAACAGGACTTCGGGGGGAAATACTGTTATTCTCACGGTCGTTGACAGGTTCTCCAAAGACGCTAATTTTATCCCTCTTCCTAAGCTCCCCTCCGCCAAGGAGACTGCACAGACGGTCGTCGATCATGTCTTCAAGATTCACGGTCTTCCCTCTGATATCGTTTCTGGCAGGGGACCCCAGTTCACTTCTCAATTCTGGAAAGAATTTTGTCGACTAATCGGTGCGTCCCCTAGTCTCTCTTCCGGTTTTCACCCGCAAACTAATGGTCAGGCCGAGCGCGCTAATCAGATTATTGGGCGGATTCTGCGCAGTCTTGCGTTCCGCAACCCCGCGTCTTGGACTGAACAGCTTCCTTGGGCTGAGTACGCGCACAATTCTGCTCCGTCCTCCGCCACCGGCCTGTCTCCTTTCCATTGCTGTCTTGGGTATCAACCGCCGCTTTTTCCGTCCCAAGACTCTGATTCTAGTGTCCCGTCGGCCAAGGCTTTTATTCGACGCTGTAGACGCACATGGAGAAGGGTGAGATCAGTGTTATGTCATTCTCGTTCTCTCACTCGTCGAGCTGCTAATAAACACCGCGTTAAGAGTCCTAGGTATACTTGTGGTCAGAGGGTGTGGCTCTCCACCCTTAACCTCCCGTTACAGTCCGTTTCTCGCAAATTGGCCCCCAGATTCATTGGACCTTTTCGTGTTTCTAAGGTCGTGAGTCCTGTCACTATCAGGCTTAAACTACCTCCCAATCTCCGACGTATTCATCCAGTCTTTCACGTGTCTTGCGTAAAACCTGTCATACGCGCCCCGACCCGTCCTGCATCTCATCCCATTCGCGTTGAGGGTTCTCCCATCTATAGAGTTCGCAGGTTATTGGATGTCCGTCCTCGAGGCCGCGGTCATCAATTTCTGTTCGATTGGGAGGGATACGGTCCTGATGAGAGAAGCTGGATCCCCTCCCGGGACGTCCTGGACCGCTCGCTCATTGATGACTTCTACCGCTCCCGTCAGGCTCCATCCTCGGGAGCGCCTGGTGGCGCTCGTTGAGGAAGGGGTACTGTCATGAACCTGGTATTCTCCTTCCTTTCTCTGTCTCCCTCTTCTGGTCACACACGCTATTATCTTTCATTCATTCACTCTCACACACACACACACACACACTCTGTGCAGACACACCCATTTACTATTACTCTCTTCATTCTCTGCCAGCCCTCTCTTCAATTATCGCTATTGCATTCATTCCTTTCTCACCTGCTACCTCTTTACCTCTGATTAGTCTTCCTACTTCTTGTTCCTTCTTCCACCTCTCCTTTGCCAGATTATTATCTATGATTGCGTACGAGTCTGACTGTTCACCTGATTATCTTGTCCTATCCTGTCTTG
Organism: Siphateles boraxobius; assembly: GCF_051911475.1. Taxonomy (NCBI): domain Eukaryota; kingdom Metazoa; phylum Chordata; class Actinopteri; order Cypriniformes; family Leuciscidae; genus Siphateles; species Siphateles boraxobius. The sequence goes on along the minus strand of NW_027509192.1, from coordinate 13,023,139 downwards.
TTTGGTGAGTCCTGTTCTGCAGGCTTCTCTGATTGTTCGCTCGCTAAAGCTATATCTGCCCAGTTACCCTGCTACTGAAGACAAGAGATGGGTTCCTTACCTGATTTCCATACCGCTGCTGTAGTGGCTCTGCTTTTCTCCTTCGTTGTCACCCCGGGACCCGCCAGCCCAGCCCAGGGTTACTTCTCTATTGTTTGCAGCATTTAATTAGAGACTTTCTGTTGCCAGCCCTACGAGGCGCATTCCTTTGTTATATTAAAGACATTGTTAATCTGCTATCGCTCTTGGGTCCTTCCTTCAGACATCCCTGACAGACATATAGTCCACAAGACAAACAAATAGCTTAATTTATAAAAACGACCCTGTTCAAAAGTTTACATACCCTTTATTCTTAATACTGTGTCTCGTTACCTGAATGTTCCACGACTGTTTTTTTTTTTGTTTTGTGATGGTTGTCCTTGAGTCCCTTGTTTGTCCTGAGCAGTTAAACTGCCCAATGTTCTTCAGAAAAATCCTCCAAGTCCTGCAAATTCTTCAGTTTTCCAGCATCTTTACATATTTTAAGTCATTCCAGCAGTGACAGTGTGAAAACATGCATCTCAAAATCATACAGAGGACAATTGAGGGGCTCTAACACAACTATTAAAAAGGTTCACTGATGCTCCGGAAGGTTGTCATTCTCCGACGCTGTTAACATGAGTACTACGAGGCATGCGTGTGATGCTGACGCAGGAACCGGCCAATACTGAGCTGCCCTGGTAATATGGTAATATGGTAGCCCTTAATAACAGCTTTAATAAATAGGCCATTAACAAACATTACATAGAGGTTACAAGATTACTTTGCATAGAATAAATGGAAATTCAGTACAATATCAAGCAAGTAGTTGGTTTATTATAAATTTATATGTTTGTATTTGGTCATGTACGTTGTGTCACACACACATCTAAATTATATACAATCTCTTAAACCCAGGACACACCTAACTTATGTCAAAGAACTACCAGCAAAAAAAAAGACACCAAAAAAGGGCTAAAAGCGACGGTCAACTAGCATGTGCGTTCTGCGCCTGCGTGTACAGGGCTTGATTTTTGGCACAATAGTGCGGGTATTGTGCATCATTTTAATCATTACCGCAGGTCTTGCACTTATAATAAAGGAAATTTCTGCAAACACTTGATGAATGAATAAACCAACTACTTGCTTGATATTTTGATATTTTACATATTTTGATATCGTTTCTGCTGTAAAAGGTGAACTCGCAATCCATTGACAGAGGACGATACTGGCTTTTGTGACAAAATGAGTTTATTTGTTTTAAATGTGGTGTTTATCATTTTTGCAAATGAACTCTTTTCTATGTTCTTTGTTCTATGCAAATTAATCTTAACATAGAAGATATGATAAGAAAAAGGAAATGACGCAAACACTGGATGTGTGGTTAAAGTGTGACAACAAGAAGAGCAGTCAACGGAAGCACAGACAGAATAATTTCCTACACCCACATATAATGTCTTACAAAGCAAGAGACTTGCTTAAATAAACCGCTGCATGCATATGTGTGAAGACACAGCAAAAACGTGAAGGCTTAGCTCACAGCTTTGGAAGACAGATAGATATGATTACCTTTGCCATTTATCATTAAAAACAAGGATTCATCATCTATGAAATATCTCTAGAATGCATTTTATTTAAGTAATCACTGCATGTTCATTATTATAACACACTAAAAAAAAATAAAAAAAAACTAAGCCGAGAGAAGCTCAAACACGGCCCGATCATCGACCCAGCCTTTACCTTTTCTTGTGAGACCTTTTCTTTATTGTACTCTCTGTTAATTCATTTTAATTTTTCTTATTTAAATTCATTATAATCAAATCTTGTTTTTTTATTAACCGTCTGTAGAAAAAAAGTACAAATATTTACAAAGCCAAACTATTAATTACATTTAAATTTTATTTGACAGTTTGCATTGTAAAATGACCAGCATAGAAAGTTTTGTATTGAACATTTATGCATTTACATATCAACATCAATTTCTTCAATATTTACAAACATTTTAAAAGTAATTTTTATGATGTTTTTAAAAACATCATAAAATTATGTCAGATTTTTCAACTGTTAGTAATGATCGACCATAAATAGCTTTGTACCTTAAAAAAGCCTCCATACATTTGATTGCCACATCATCTACTTCTGGATCAAACTTGTTTGCCAAAAGATGGTGTTGCCTTAAAATCCATGTCAAGTCCCCAGCTCCATAAATACACACCGCCCGTCTGTGCGTCCCAGTGCATGGTGGGTAGGGAGCCCCACTCTTTATATCTCCTTCATGGTAGCTCCACTTCACTAGACGAGCAATTGCGTTCATGTCCGATTGCTCGTACTTTCTGTTTGGAGGGTTTGATCCTGGTACTGAAGGCATCCGCTGTAACGTAGCCCACAAGTGCTCATCTGGACTGTATGTGTCTTTCTCCCATTCCATGAAATCTTGAGTCTCTTTGTTTTTAAAGATGTGATCCACAAACTCTCTTGAAACCACAAAGTAAGCATTTCCTGAGAACATAGGGCTCTGAATTGGCGGGGGTGACTTTCTAACATTGGTCCGAATCACACCGTTCGTAACATTGTGATGATACTGCCAGCGCACATTTTTAGACTCTACGGTCTCGGACTCCAAACTGTTCTTTCCGTTCAATTGTTTTAGAGTCTGAACCATTTCAGCATTGGTTTTAATGGGGAAATCAGTGCCACATGTGTTGAGCAGATACCTCCACTGGACGGGTGACCTGAGCAGGTCCTGCATGCAGTTGATGTCCGCTTGAACTCGAGACCAGGAGGCGTAGATCACATTCTCCAGTTTGCTGGCCACAAACACGTTGGTCAGACAGGACGTAATGGCCCTAACTGCTTCTTTAAAGATCTCAGGAGACCTCTGGTCCACATGAACACAGTAAACATTGTCAGGAGTGTAAATGGCTCTTAAGAGCCTTTCAAACATCTCAATCTTCTCATGGATCACCATGGAGTAAGCAATGGGGAAATCTCTCTCCTCTTTACTGAGAGAAAGTGTCAGAAACCCTCTGTCTCGGATGTAGGATGGACAATCCTTGGTTGCGTTGAGATAGAATGACTCGGG